>NW_027308123.1:0-177500 GCF_047496885.1 Scyliorhinus torazame | reverse complement strand
GCTGGAGGAGGTTACAGAGATAGGGAGCGTTGTAGGGGTTGGAGGAGATTACAGAGACAGGGAGGGTTGTACGGGCTGGAGGAAGGTACAGAGATAGGGAGGGGTGTAGGGGCTGTAGGAGGTTACAGAGATAGGGAGGGTTGTAGGGGCTGGAGGAGGTTACAGAGATTGGGAGGGGTGTAGGGGCTGGAGGAGATTACAGAGACAGGTATGGTTGTAGGGGCTGGAGGAGGTTACAGAGATTGGGAGGTTTGTAGGGGCTGGAGGAGGTTACAGAGATAGGAAGCGTTGTAGGGGTTGGAGGAGGTTACAGAGATTGGGAGGGGTGTAGGGGCTGGAGGAGATTACAGAGACAGGGAGGGTTGTAGGGGCTGGAGGTGGTTACAGAGATAGGGAGGGTTGTAGGGGCTGGAGGAGGTTACAGAGATAGGGAGGGGTGTAGGGGCTGGAGGTGGTTACAGAGATAGGGAGGGTTGTAGGAGGTTACAGAGATAGGGAGGGTTGTAGGAGGTTACAGAGATAGGGAGGGTTTTAGGGGCTGGAGGAGGTTACAGAGATAGGGAGGGATGCAAGGGCTGGAGGAGGTTACAGAGATTGGGAGGGTTGTAGGGTCTGGAGGAGGTTACAGAGATAGGGAGGTTTGTAGGGTCTGGAGGAGGTTACAGAGTTAGGAGGGTTGTAGGGGCTGGAGGAGGTTACAGAGATAGGGAGGGTTGTAGGGGCTGGAGGAGGTTCCAGAGATAGGGAGGGTTGTAGGGTCTGGAGGAGGTTACAGAGATAGGGAGGGTTTTGGGGCTGGAGGAGGTTACAGAGATAGGGAAGGTTTTGGGGCTGGAGGAGGTTACAGAGATAGGGAGGGTTGTAGGGGACTGGAGGAGGTTACAGGGACAGGGAGGGTTGTACGGGCTGGAGGAGGTTACAGAGATAGGGAGGGTTGTAGAGACTGGAGGAGGTTACAGAGATAGGGAGGGTTGTAGGGGCTGGAGGTGGTTACAGAGGTAGGGAGGGTTGTAGGAGGTTACAGAGATAGGGAGGGTTTTAGGGGCTGGAGGAGGTTACAGAGATAGGGAGGGTTGTCGGGGCTGGTGGAGGTTACAGCAATAGAGAGGGGTTGTAGGGTCTGGAGGAGGTTACAGAGATAGGGAGGATTGTAGGGTCTGGAGGAGGTTACAGAGATAGGGAGGGTTGTAGGGGCTGGAGGAGGTTACAGAGATAGGGTGGGTTGTAGGGGCTGGAGGAGGTTCCAGAGATAGGGAGGGTTGTAGGGTCTGGAGGAGGTTACAGAGATAGGGAGGGTTTTGGGGCTGGAGGAGGTTACAGAGATAGGGTGGGTTGTAGAGACTGGAGGAGGTTACAGAGATAGGGAGGGTTGTAGGGGCTGGAGGTGGTTACAGAGATAGGGAGGGTTGTAGGAGGTTACAGAGATAGGGAGGGTTTTAGGGGCTGGAGGAGGTTACAGAGATAGGGAGGGTTGTCGGGGCTGGAGGAGGTTACAGCGATAGAGAGCGGTTGTAGGGTCTGGAGGAGGTTACAGAGATAGGGAGGGTTGTAGGGTCCGGAGGAGGTTACAGAGACAGGGAGGGTTGTAGGGGCTGGAGGAGGTTACAGAGATAGGGAGGGGTGTAGGGGCTGGAGGAGGTTACAGAGATAGGGAGGGGTGTAGGGGCTGGAGGAGGTTACAGAGATAGGGACGGGTGTAGGGGCTGGAGGAGGTTACAGAGATAGGGAGGGTTGTAGAGACTGGAGGAGGTTACAGAGATAGGTAGGATTGTAGGGGCTGGAGGAGGTTACAGTGATAGGGAGGGTTTTAGGGGCTGGAGGAGGTTACAGAGATAGGGAGGTTTGTAGGGGCTGGCGGAGGTTACAGAGATAGGGAGGGTTGTAGGGGCTGGAGGAGGTTACAGAGATAGGGAAGGTTGTAGGGTCTGTAGGTGGTTACAGAGATAGGGAGGGTTGTAGGGGCTGGAGGAGGTTACAGAGATAGGGAGGGGTGTAGGGGCTGGAGGAGGTTACAGAGATAGGGAGGGTTGTAGGGGCTGGAGGAGGTTACAGAGATAGGGAGGGTTTTCAGGGGCTGGAGGTGGTTACAGAGATAGGGAGGGGTGTGGGGGCTGGAGGAGGTTACAGAGATAGGGAGGGTTGTAGGGGGCTGGAGGTGGTTACAGAGATAGGGAGGATTGTAGGGGCTGGAGGAGGTTACAGTGATAGGGAGGGTTTTAGGGGCTGGAGGAGGTTACAGAGATAGGGAGGGTTTTGGGGCTGGAGGAGGTTACAGAGATAGGGAGGGTTGTAGGAGCTGGAGGAGGTTACAGAGATAGGGAGGATTGTAGGGGCTGGAGGAGGTTACAGAGATAGGGAGGGGTGTAGGGGCTGGCGGAGGTTACAGAGATAGGGAGGGTTGTAGAGACTGGAGGTAACAGAGATAGGGAGGGTTGTAGGGGCTGGCGGAGGTTACAGAGATAGGTAGGGTTGTAGAGACTGGAGGTAACGGAGATAGGGAGGGTTGTAGGGGCTGGAGGAGGTTACAGAGATAGGGAGGGTTGTAGGGTCTGGAGGAGGTTACAGAGATAGGGAGGGTTGTAGGGGCTGGAGGAGGTTACAGAGATAGGGAGGGTTGTAGGGGCTGGAGGAGGTTACAGAGATAGGGAGGGGTGTAGGGGCTGGAGGAGGGTACAGAGATAGGGAGGGTTGTAGGGGCAGGAGGAGGTTACAGAGATAGGGAGGATTGTAGGGGCTGGCGGAGGTTACAGTGATAGGGAGGGTTTTAGGGGCTGGAGGAGGTTACAGAGATAGGGAGGGTTTTGGGGCTGGAGGAGGTTACAGAGATAGCGAGGGTTGTAGGGGCTGGAGGAGGTTACAGAGATAGGGAGGATTGTAGGGGCTGGAGGAGGTTACAGTGATAGGTAGGGTTTTAGGGGCTGGAGGAGGTTACAGAGATAGGGAGGGTTTTGGGGCTGGAGGAGGTTACAGAGATAGGGAGGGTTGTAGAGACTGGAGGTAACAGAGATAGGGAGGGGTGTAGGGGCTGGCGGAGGTTACAGAGATAGGGAGGGTTGTAGGAGTTGGAGGAGGTTACAGAGATAGGGAGGATTGTAGGAGTTGGAGGAGGTTACAGAGATAGGGAGGGTTGTAGGGGCTGGAGGAGGTTACAGAGATAGGGAGGGGTGTAGGGGGTGGAGGAGGTTACAGACATAGGGAGGGTTGTAGGGGCTGGAGGAGGTTACAGAGATAGGGAGGGGTGTAGGGGCTGGAGGAGGTTACAGAGATAGGGAGGGGTGTAGGGGTTGGGGGAGGTTACAGAGATAGGGAGGGTTGTAGGGGCTGGAGGAGGTTACAGAGATAGGGAGGGGTGTAGGGGCTGGAGGAGGTTACAGAGATAGGGAGGGGTGTAGGGGCTGGAGGAGGTTACAGAGATAGGGAGGGTTGTAGAGACTGGAGGAGGTTACAGAGATAGGGAGGGTTGTAGGGGCTGGAGGTGGTTACAGAGATAGGGAGGGCTGTAGGGGCTGGAGGAGGTTACAGAGATAGGGAGGGGTGTAGGGGCTGGAGGAGGTTACAGAGATAGGGAGGGTTGTAGGGGCTGGAGGAGGTTACAGAGATAGGGACGGGTGTAGGGGCTGGAGGAGGTTACAGAGATAGGGAGGGTTGTAGAGACTGGAGGAGGTTACAGTGATAGGGAGGGTTTTAGGGGCTGGAGGAGGTTACAGAGATAGGGAGGATTGAAGGGGCTGGAGGAGGTTACAGAGATAGGGAGGGGTGTAGGGGCTGGCGGAGGTTACAGAGATAGGGAGGGTTGTAGAGACTGGAGGTAACAGAGATAGGGAGGGTTGTAGGGGCTGGCGGAGGTTACAGAGATAGGTAGGGTTGTAGAGACTGGAGGTAACGGAGATAGGGAGGGTTGTAGGGGCTGGAGGAGGTTACAGAGATAGGGAGGGTTGTAGGGTCTGGAGGAGGTTACAGAGATAGGGAGGGTTGTAGGGGCTGGAGGAGGTTACAGAGATAGGGAGGGGTGTAGGGGCTGGAGGAGGTTACAGAGATAGGGAGGGTTGTAGAGGCTGGAGGAGGTTACAGAGATAGGGAGGGTTGTAGGGGCTGGAGGTGGTTACAGAGATAGGGAGGGGTGTAAGGGCTGGAGGAGGTTACAGAGATAGGGAGGGTTGTAGGGGCTGGAGGAGGTTACAGAGATAGGGAGGGGTGTAGGGGCTGGAGGAGGGTACAGAGATAGGGAGGGTTGTAGGGGCTGGAGGAGGTTACAGAGATAGGGAGGATTGTAGGGGCTGGAGGAGGTTACAGTGATAGGGAGGGTTTTAGGGGCTGGAGGAGGTTACAGAGATAGGGAGGGTTTTGGGGCTGGAGGAGGTTACAGAGATAGGGAGGGTTGTAGGGGCTGGAGGAGGTTACAGAGATAGGGAGGGTTGTAGGAGTTGGAGGAGGTTACAGAGATAGGGAGGATTGTAGGAGTTGGAGGAGGTTACAGAGATAGGGAGGGTTGTAGGGGCTGGAGGAGGTTACAGAGATAGGGAGGGGTGTAGGGGCTGGAGGAGGTTACAGAGATAGGGAGGGTTGTAGGGGCTGGAGGAGGTTACAGAGATAGGGACGGGTGTAGGGGCTGGAGGAGGTTACAGAGATAGGGAGGGGTGTAGGGGCTGGAGGAGGTTACAGACATAGGGAGGGTTGTAGGGGCTGGAGGAGGTTACAGAGATAGGGAGGGGTGTAGGGGCTGGAGGAGGTTACAGAGATAGGGAGGGGTGTAGGGGTTGGGGGAGGTTACAGAGATAGGGAGGGTTGTAGGGGCTGGAGGAGGTTACAGAGATAGGGAGGGGTGTAGGGGCTGGAGGAGGTTACAGAGATAGGGAGGGGTGTAGGGGCTGGAGGAGGTTACAGAGATAGGGAGGGTTGTAGAGACTGGAGGAGGTTACAGAGATAGGGAGGGTTGTAGGGGCTGGAGGTGGTTACAGAGATAGGGAGGGCTGTAGGGGCTGGAGGAGGTTACAGAGATAGGGAGGGGTGTAGGGGCTGGAGGAGGTTACAGAGATAGGGAGGGTTGTAGGGGCTGGAGGAGGTTACAGAGATAGGGACGGGTGTAGGGGCTGGAGGAGGTTACAGAGATAGGGAGGGTTGTAGAGACTGGAGGAGGTTACAGTGATAGGGAGGGTTTTAGGGGCTGGAGGAGGTTACAGAGATAGGGAGGATTGAAGGGGCTGGAGGAGGTTACAGAGATAGGGAGGGGTGTAGGGGCTGGCGGAGGTTACAGAGATAGGGAGGGTTGTAGAGACTGGAGGTAACAGAGATAGGGAGGGTTGTAGGGGCTGACGGAGGTTACAGAGATAGGTAGGGTTGTAGAGACTGGAGGTAACGGAGATAGGGAGGGTTGTAGGGGCTGGAGGAGGTTACAGAGATAGGGAGGGTTGTAGGGTCTGAAGGAGGTTACAGAGATAGGGAGGGTTGTAGGGGCTGGAGGAGGTTACAGAGATAGGGAGGGGTGTAGGGGCTGGAGGAGGTTACAGAGATAGGGAGGGTTGTAGGGGCTGGAGGAGGTTACAGAGATAGGGAGGGTTGTAGGGGCTGGAGGTGGTTACAGAGATAGGGAGGGGTGTAAGGGCTGGAGGAGGTTACAGAGATAGGGAGGGTTGTAGGGGCTGGAGGAGGTTACAGAGATAGGGAGGGGTGTAGGGGCTGGAGGAGGGTACAGAGATAGGGAGGGTTGTAGGGGCTGGAGGAGGTTACAGAGATAGGGAGGATTGTAGGGGCTGGAGGAGGTTACAGTGATAGGGAGGGTTTTAGGGGCTGGAGGAGGTTACAGAGATAGGGGGGGTTTTGGGGCTGGAGGAGGTTACAGAGATAGGGAGGGTTGTAGGGGCTGGAGGAGGTTACAGAGATAGGGAGGATTGTAGGGGCTGGAGGAGGTTACAGTGATAGGTAGGGTTTTAGGGGCTGGAGGAGGTTACAGAGATAGGGAGGGTTTTGGGGCTGGAGGAGGTTACAGAGATAGGGAGGGTTGTAGAGACTGGAGGTAACAGAGATAGGGAGGGGTGTAGGGGCTGGCGGAGGTTACAGAGATAGGGAGGGTTGTAGGGGCTGGAGGAGGTTACAGAGATAGGGAGGATTGTAGGAGTTGGAGGAGGTTACAGAGATAGGGAGGGTTGTAGGGGCTGGAGGAGGTTACAGAGATAGGGAGGGGTGTAGGGGCTGGAGGAGGTTACAGACATAGGGAGGGTTGTAGGGGCTGGAGGAGGTTACAGAGATAGGGAGGGGTGTCGGGGCTGGAGGAGGTTACAGAGATAGGGAGGGTTGTAGAGACTGGAGGAGGTTACAGAGATAGGGAGGGTTGTAGGGGCTGGAGGTGGTTACAGAGATAGGGAGGGCTGTAGGGGCTGGAGGAGGTTACAGAGATAGGGAGGGGTGTAGGGGCTGGAGGAGGTTACAGAGATAGGGAGGGTTGTAGGGGCTGGAGGAGGTTACAGAGAGAGGGAGGGTTGTAGAGACTGGAGGAGGTGACAGAGGTAGGGAGGATTGTAGGGGCTGGAGGAGGTTACAGTGATAGGGAGGGTTTTAGGGGCTGGAGGAGGTTACATAGATAGGGAGTGGTGTAGGGGCTGGAGGAGGTTACAGAGATAGGGAGGAGTGTAGGGGCTGGAGGAGGTTACAGAGATAGGGAGGTTTGTAGGGGGCTGGAGGTGGTTACAGAGATAGGGAGGATTGTAGGGGCTGGAGGAGGTTACAGTGATAGGGAGGGTTTTAGGGGCTGGAGGAGGTTACAGAGATAGGGAGGGTTTTGGGGCTGGAGGAGGTTACAGAGATAGGGAGGGTTGTAGGAGCTGGAGGAGGTTACAGAGATAGGGAGGATTGTAGGGGCTGGAGGAGGTTACAGAGATAGGGAGGGGTGTAGGGGCTGGCGGAGGTTACAGAGATAGGGAGGGTTGTAGAGACTGGAGGTAACAGAGATAGGGAGGGTTGTAGGGGCTGGCGGAGGTTACAGAGATAGGTAGGGTTGTAGAGACTGGAGGTAACGGAGATAGGGAGGGTTGTAGGGGCTGGAGGAGGTTACAGAGATAGGGAGGGTTGTAGGGTCTGGAGGAGGTTACAGAGATAGGGAGGGTTGTAGGGGCTGGAGGAGGTTACAGAGATAGGGAGGGGTGTAGGGGCTGGAGGAGGTTACAGAGATAGGGAGGGTTGTAGGGGCTGGAGGAGGTTACAGAGATAGGGAGGGTTGTAGGGGCTGGAGGTGGTTACAGAGATAGGGAGGGGTGTAAGGGCTGGAGGAGGTTACAGAGATAGGGAGGGTTGTAGGGGCTGGAGGAGGTTACAGAGATAGGGAGGGGTGTAGGGACTGGAGGAGGGTACAGAGATAGGGAGGGTTGTAGGGGCTGGAGGAGGTTACAGAGATAGGGAGGATTGTAGGGGCTGGAGGAGGTTACATTGATAGGGAGGGTTTTAGGGGCTGGAGGAGGTTACAGAGATAGGGAGGGTTTTGGGGCTGGAGGAGGTTACAGAGATAGGGAGGGTTGTAGAGACTGGAGGTAACAGAGATAGGGAGGGGTGTAGGGGCTGGCGGAGGTTACAGAGATAGGGAGGGTTGTAGGGGCTGGAGGAGGTTACAGAGATAGGGAGGATTGTAGGAGTTGGAGGAGGTTACAGAGATAGGGAGGGGTGTAGGGGCTGGAGGAGGTTACAGACATAGGGAGGGTTGTAGGGGCTGGAGGAGGTTACAGAGATAGGGAGGGGTGTAGGGGCTGGAGGAGGTTACAGAGATAGGGAGGGTTGTAGAGACTGGAGGAGGTTACAGAGATAGGGAGGGTTGTAGGGGCTGGAGGTGGTTACAGAGATAGGGAGGGCTGTAGGGGTTGGAGGAGGTTACAGAGATAGGGAGGGGTGTAGTGGCTGGAGGAGGTTACAGAGATAGGGAGGGTTGTAGGGGCTGGAGGAGGTTACAGAGATAGGGACGGGTGTAGAGGCTGGAGGAGGTTACAGAGGTAGGGAGGGTTGTAGAGACTGGAGGAGGTTACAGAGATAGGGAGGGTTGTAGGGGCTGGAGGAGGTTACAGAGATAGGGAGGGGTGTTGGGGCTGGAGGAGGTTACAGAGATATGGAGGGTTGTAGGGGCTGGAGGAGGTTACAGAGATAGGGAGGGTTGTAGGGGCTGGAGGAGGTTACGGAGATAGGGAGGGTTGGAGGGGCTGGAGGAGGTTACAGAGATAGGGAGCGGTGTAGGGGCTGGAGGAGGTTACAGAGATAGGGAGGGTTGTAGGGGCTGGAGGAGGTTACAGAGATAGGGAGGATTGTAGGGACTGGAGGAGGTTACAGTGATAGGTAGGGTTTTAGGGGCTGGAAGAGGTTACAGAGATAGGGAGGGTTTTGGGGCTGGAGGAGGTTACAGAGATAGGGAGGGTTGTAGGGGCTGGAGGTGGTTACAGAGATAGGGAGGGTTGTAGGGGCTGGAGGAGGTTACAGAGATAGGGACGGGTGTAGGGGCTGGAGGAGGTTACAGAGATAGGGAGGGTTGTAGAGACTGGAGGAGGTTACAGAGATAGGTAGGATTGTAGGGGCTGGAGGAGGTTACAGTGATAGGGAGGGTTTTAGGGGCTGGAGGAGGTTACAGAGATAGGGAGGGGTGTAGGGGCTGGAGGAGGTTACAGAGATAGGGAGGGTTTTGGGGCTGGAGGAGGTTACAGAGATAGGGAGGGGTGTCGGGGCTGGAGGAGGTTACAGAGATAGGGAGGGTTGTAGGGGCTGGAGGAGGTCACAGAGATAGGGAGGGGTGTAGAGACTGGAAGTAACAGAGATAGGGAGGGTTGTAGGGGCTGGCGGAGGTTACAGAGATAGGGAGGGTTGTAGGGGCTGGAGGAGGTTACAGAGATAGGGATGGTTATAGGGTCTGGAGGAGGTTACAGAGATAGGGAGGGGTGTAGGGGCTGGAGGAGGTTACAGAGATAGGGAGGGGTGTAGGGGCTGGAGGAGGTTACAGAGATAGGGAGGGTTGTAGGGGCTGGAGGAGGTTACAGAGATAGGGAGGGTTGTAGGGGCTGGAGGTGGTTACAGAGATAGGGAGGGGTGTAGGGGCTGGAGGAGGTTGCAGAGATAGGGAGGATTGTAGGGGCTGGAGGAGGTTACAGTGATAGGGAGGGTTTTAGGGGCTGGAGGAGGTTACAGAGATAGGGAGGGTTTTGGGGCTGGAGGAGGTTACAGAGATAGGGAGGGTTGTAGGGGCTGGAGGAGGTTACAGAGATAGGGAGGATTGTAGGGGCTGGAGGAGGTTACAGTGATAGGTAGGGTTTTAGGGGCTGGAGGAGGTTACAGAGATAGGGAGGGTTTTGGGGCTGGAGGAGGTTACAGAGATAGGGAGGGTTGTAGAGACTGGAGGTAACAGAGATAGGGAGGGGTGTAGGGGCTGGGGAGGTTACAGAGATAGGGAGGGTTGTAGGGGCTGGAGGAGGTTACAGAGATAGGGAGGATTGTAGGAGTTGGAGGAGGTTACAGAGATAGGGAGGGTTGTAGGGGCTGGAGGAGGTTACAGAGATAGGGAGGGGTGTAGGGGCTGGAGGAGGTTACAGACATAGGGAGGGTTGTAGGGGCTGGAGGAGGTTACAGAGATAGGGAGGGGTGTGGGGGCTGGAGGAGGTTACAGAGATAGGGAGGGTTGTAGAGACTGGAGGAGGTTACAGAGATAGGGAGGGTTGTAGGGGCTGGAGGTGGTTACAGAGATAGGGAGGGCTGTAGGGGCTGGAGGAGGTTACAGAGATAGGGAGGGGTGTAGGGGCTGGAGGAGGTTACAGAGATAGGGAGGGTTGAATGGGCTGGAGGAGGTTACAGAGATAGGGACGGGTGTAGGGGCTGGAGGAGGTTACAGAGATAGGGAGGGTTGTAGAGACTGGAGGAGGTTACAGTGATAGGGAGGGTTTTAGGGGCTGGAGGAGGTTACAGAGATAGGGAGGATTGTAGGGGCTGGAGGAGGTTACAGAGATAGGGAGGGGTGTAGGGGCTGGCGGAGGTTACAGAGATAGGGAGGGTTGTAGAGACTGGAGGTAACAGAGATAGGGAGGGTTGTAGGCGCTGGCGGAGGTTACAGAGATAGGTAGGGTTGTAGAGACTGGAGGTAACGGAGATAGGGAGGGTTGTAGGGGCTGGAGGAGGTTACAGAGATAGGGAGGGTTGTAGGGTCTGGAGGAGGTTACAGAGATAGGGAGGGTTGTAGGGGCTGGAGGAGGTTACAGAGATAGGGAGGGGTGTAGGGGCTGGAGGAGGTTACAGAGATAGGGAGGGTTGTAGGGGCTGGAGGAGGTTACAGAGATAGGGAGGGTTGTAGGGGCTCGAGGTGGTTACAGAGATAGGGAGGGGTGTAAGGGCTGGAGGGGGTTACAGAGATAGGGAGGGTTGTAGGGGCTGGAGGAGGTTACAGAGATAGGGAGGGGTGTAGGGGCTGGAGGAGGGTACAGAGATAGGGAGGGTTGTAGGGGCTGGAGGAGGTTACAGAGATAGGGAGGATTGTAGGGGCTGGAGGAGGTTACAGTGATAGGGAGGGTTTTAGGGGCTGGAGGAGGTTACAGAGATAGGGAGGGTTTTGGGGCTGGAGGAGGTTACAGAGATAGGGAGGGTTGTAGGGGCTGGAGGAGGTTACAGAGATAGGGAGGATTGTAGGGGCTGGAGGAGGTTACAGTGATAGGTAGGGTTTTAGGGGCTGGAGGAGGTTACAGAGATAGGGAGGGTTTTGGGGCTGGAGGAGGTTACAGAGATAGGGAGGGTTGTAGAGACTGGAGGTAACAGAGATAGGGAGGGGTGTAGGGGCTGGGGAGGTTACAGAGATAGGGAGGGTTGTAGGGGCTGGAGGAGGTTACAGAGATCGGGAGGATTGTAGGAGTTGGAGGAGGTTACAGAGATAGGGAGGGTTGTAGGGGCTGGAGGAGGTTACAGAGATAGGGAGGGGTGTAGGGGCTGGAGGAGGTTACAGACATAGGGAGGGTTGTAGGGGCTGGAGGAGGTTACAGAGATAGGGAGGGGTGTGGGGGCTGGAGGAGGTTACAGAGATAGGGAGGGTTGTAGAGACTGGAGGAGGTTACAGAGATAGGGAGGGTTGTAGGGGCTGGAGGTGGTTACAGAGATAGGGAGGGCTGTAGGGGCTGGAGGAGGTTACAGAGATAGGGAGGGGTGTAGGGGCTGGAGGAGGTTACAGAGATAGGGAGGGTTGAATGGGCTGGAGGAGGTTACAGAGATAGGGACGGGTGTAGGGGCTGGAGGAGGTTACAGAGATAGGGAGGGTTGTAGAGACTGGAGGAGGTTACAGTGATAGGGAGGGTTTTAGGGGCTGGAGGAGGTTACAGAGATAGGGAGGATTGTAGGGGCTGGAGGAGGTTACAGAGATAGGGAGGGGTGTAGGGGCTGGCGGAGGTTACAGAGATAGGGAGGGTTGTAGAGACTGGAGGTAACAGAGATAGGGAGGGTTGTAGGCGCTGGCGGAGGTTACAGAGATAGGTAGGGTTGTAGAGACTGGAGGTAACGGAGATAGGGAGGGTTGTAGGGGCTGGAGGAGGTTACAGAGATAGGGAGGGTTGTAGGGTCTGGAGGAGGTTACAGAGATAGGGAGGGTTGTAGGGGCTGGAGGAGGTTACAGAGATAGGGAGGGGTGTAGGGGCTGGAGGAGGTTACAGAGATAGGGAGGGTTGTAGGGGCTGGAGGAGGTTACAGAGATAGGGAGGGTTGTAGGGGCTCGAGGTGGTTACAGAGATAGGGAGGGGTGTAAGGGCTGGAGGGGGTTACAGAGATAGGGAGGGTTGTAGGGGCTGGAGGAGGTTACAGAGATAGGGAGGGGTGTAGGGGCTGGAGGAGGGTACAGAGATAGGGAGGGTTGTAGGGGCTGGAGGAGGTTACAGAGATAGGGAGGATTGTAGGGGCTGGAGGAGGTTACAGTGATAGGGAGGGTTTTAGGGGCTGGAGGAGGTTACAGAGATAGGGAGGGTTTTGGGGCTGGAGGAGGTTACAGAGATAGGGAGGGTTGTAGGGGCTGGAGGAGGTTACAGAGATAGGGAGGATTGTAGGGGCTGGAGGAGGTTACAGTGATAGGTAGGGTTTTAGGGGCTGGAGGAGGTTACAGAGATAGGGAGGGTTTTGGGGCTGGAGGAGGTTACAGAGATAGGGAGGGTTGTAGAGACTGGAGGTAACAGAGATAGGGAGGGGTGTAGGGGCTGGCGGAGGTTACAGAGATAGGGAGGGTTGTAGGGGCTGGAGGAGGTTACAGAGATAGGGAGGATTGTAGGAGTTGGAGGAGGTTACAGAGATAGGGAGGGTTGTAGGGGCTGGAGGAGGTTACAGAGATAGGGAGGGGTGTAGGGGCTGGAGGAGGTTACAGACATAGGGAGGGTTGTAGGGGCTGGAGGAGGTTACAGAGATAGGGAGGGGTGTAGGGGCTGGAGGAGGTTACAGAGATAGGGAGGGTTGTAGAGACTGGAGGAGGTTACAGAGATAGGGAGGGTTGTAGGGGCTGGAGGTGGTTACAGAGATAGGGAGGGCTGTAGGGGCTGGAGGAGGTTACAGAGATAGGGAGGGGTGTAGGGGCTGGAGGAGGTTACAGAGATAGGGAGGGTTGTAGGGGCTGGAGGAGGTTACAGAGATAGGGACGGGTGTAGGGGCTGGAGGAGGTTACAGAGATAGGGAGGGTTGTAGAGACTGGAGGAGGTTACAGAGATAGGTAGGATTGTAGGGGCTGGAGGAGGTTACAGTGATAGGGAGGGTTTTAGGGGCTGGAGGAGGTTACAGAGATAGGGAGGGGTGTAGGGGCTGGAGGAGGTTACAGAGATAGGGAGGGGTGTAGGGGCTGGAGGTGGTTACAGAGATAGGGAGGGGTGTAGGGGCTGGAGGAGGTTACAGAGATAGGGAGGGTTGTAGGGGGCTGGAGGTGGTTACAGAGATAGGGAGGGTTGTAGAGACTGGAGGTAACAGAGATAGGGAGGGTTGTAGGGGCTGGCGGAGGTTACAGAGATAGGTAGGGTTGTAGAGACTGGAGGTAACGGAGATAGGGAGGGTTGTAGGGGCTGGAGGAGGTTACAGAGATAGGGAGGGTTGTAGGGTCTGGAGGAGGTTACAGAGATAGGGAGGGTTGTAGGGGCTGGAGGAGGTTACAGAGATAGGGAGGGGTGTAGGGGCTGGAGGAGGTTACAGAGATAGGGAGGGTTGTAGGGGCTGGAGGAGGTTACAGAGATAGGGAGGGTTGTAGGGGCTGGAGGTGGTTACAGAGATAGGGAGGGGTGTAAGGGCTGGAGGAGGTTACAGAGATAGGGAGGGTTGTAGGGGCTGGAGGAGGTTACAGAGATAGGGAGGGGTGTAGGGGCTGGAGGAGGGTACAGAGATAGGGAGGGTTGTAGGGGCTGGAGGAGGTTACAGAGATAGGGAGGATTGTAGGGGCTGGAGGAGGTTACATTGATAGGGAGGGTTTTAGGGGCTGGAGGAGGTTACAGAGATAGGGAGGGTTTTGGGGCTGGAGGAGGTTACAGAGATAGGGAGGGTTGTAGAGACTGGAGGTAACAGAGATAGGGAGGGGTGTAGGGGCTGGCGGAGGTTACAGAGATAGGGAGGGTTGTAGGGGCTGGAGGAGGTTACAGAGATAGGGAGGATTGTAGGAGTTGGAGGAGGTTACAGAGATAGGGAGGGGTGTAGGGGCTGGAGGAGGTTACAGACATAGGGAGGGTTGTAGGGGCTGGAGGAGGTTACAGAGATAGGGAGGGGTGTAGGGGCTGGAGGAGGTTACAGAGATAGGGAGGGTTGTAGAGACTGGAGGAGGTTACAGAGATAGGGAGGGTTGTAGGGGCTGGAGGTGGTTACAGAGATAGGGAGGGCTGTAGGGGTTGGAGGAGGTTACAGAGATAGGGAGGGGTGTAGTGGCTGGAGGAGGTTACAGAGATAGGGAGGGTTGTAGGGGCTGGAGGAGGTTACAGAGATAGGGACGGGTGTAGAGGCTGGAGGAGGTTACAGAGATAGGGAGGGTTGTAGAGACTGGAGGAGGTTACAGAGATAGGGAGGGTTGTAGGGGCTGGAGGAGGTTACAGAGATAGGGAGGGGTTTTGGGGCTGGAGGAGGTTACAGAGATATGGAGGGTTGTAGGGGCTGGAGGAGGTTACAGAGATAGGGAGGGTTGTAGGGGCTGGAGGTGGTTACAGAGATAGGGAGGGGTGTAGGGGCTGGAGGAGGTTACGGAGATAGGGAGGGTTGGAGGGGCTGGAGGAGGTTACAGAGATAGGGAGGGGTGTAGGGGCTGGAGGAGGTTACAGAGATAGGGAGGGTTGTAGGGGCTGGAGGAGGTTACAGAGATAGGGAGGATTGTAGGGGCTGGAGGAGGTTACAGTGATAGGTAGGGTTTTAGGGGCTGGAGGAGGTTACAGAGATAGGGAGGGTTTTGGGGCTGGAGGAGGTTATAGAGATAGGGAGGGTTGTAGGGGCTGGAGGTGGTTACAGAGATAGGGAGGGTTGTAGGGGCTGGAGGAGGTTACAGAGATAGGGATGGTTTTAGGGGCTGGAGGAGGTTACAGAGATAGGGAGGGGTGTAGGGGCTGGAGGAGGTTACAGAGATAGGGAGGGTTTTGGGGCTGGAGGAGGTTACAGAGATAGGGAGGGGTGTCGGGGCTGGAGGAGGTTACAGAGATAGGGAGGGTTGTAGGGGCTGGAGGAGGTCACAGAGATAGGGAGGGGTGTAGAGACTGGAAGTAACAGAGATAGGGAGGGTTGTAGGGGCTGGCGGAGGTTACAGAGATAGGGAGGGTTGTAGGGGCTGGAGGAGGTTACAGAGATAGGGAGGGTTGTAGGGGCTGGAGGAGGTTACAGAGATAGGGATGGTTATAGGGTCTGGAGGTGGTTACAGAGATAGGGAGGGTTGTAGGGGCTGGAGGAGGTTACAGAGATAGGGAGGGGTGTAGGGGCTGGAGGAGGTTACAGAGATAGGGAGGGTTGTAGGGGCTGGAGGAGGTTACAGAGATAGGGAGGGTTGTAGGGGCTGGAGGTGGTTACAGAGATAGGGAGGGTGTAGGGGCTGGAGGAGGTTGCAGAGATAGGGAGGGTTGTAGGGGGCTGGAGGTGGTTACAGAGATAGGGAGGGTTGTAGGGGCTGGAGGTGGTTACAGAGATAGGGAGGATTGTAGGGGCTGGAGGAGGTTACAGAGATAGGGAGGGTTGTAGGAGCTGGAGGAGGTTACAGAGATAGGGAGGATTGGAGGGGCTGGAGGAGGTTACAGAGATAGGGAGGGTTGTAGAGACTGGAGGTAACAGAGATAGGGAGGGTTGTAGGGGCTGGCGGAGGTTACAGAGATAGGTAGGGTTGTAGAGACTGCAGGTAACGGAGATAGGGAGGGTTGTAGGGCCTGGAGGAAGTTACAGAGATAGGGAGGGGTGTAGGGGCTGGAGGAGGTTACAGAGATAGGGAGGGTTGTAGGGGCTGGAGGAGGTTACAGAGATAGGGAGGGTTGTAGGGGCTGGAGGTGGTTACAGAGATAGGGAGGGGTGTAGGGGCTGGAGGAGGTTACAGAGATAGGGAGGGTTGTAGGGGCTGGAGGAGGTTACAGAGATAGGGAGGGGTGTAGGGGTTGGAGGAGGTTACAGAGATAGGGAGGGTTGTAGGGGCTGGAGGAGGTTACAGAGATAGGGAGGATTGTAGGGGCTGGAGGAGGTTACAGTGATAGGGAGGGTTTTAGGGGCTGGAGGAGGTTACAGAGATAGGGAGGATTGTAGGGGCTGGAGGAGGTTACAGTGATAGGGAGGGGTGTAGGGGATGGAGGAGGTTACAGAGATAGGGAGGGTTTTAGGGGCTGGAGGAGGTTACAGAGATAGGGAGGGTTTTGGGGCTGGAGGAGGTTACAGAGATAGGGAGGGTTGTAGAGACTGGAGGTAACAGAGATAGGGAGGGGTGTAGGGGCTGGCGGAGGTTACAGAGATAGGGAGGGCTGTAGGAGGTTACAGAGATAGGGAGGGTTTTAGGGGCTGGAGGAGGTTACAGAGATAGGGAGGGTTGTCGGGGCTGGAGGAGGTTACAGCGATAGAGAGGGTTTGTAGGGGTTGGAGGAGGTTACAGAGATAGGGAGGATTGTAGGGGTTGGATGAGGTTACAGAGATAGGGAGGGTTGTAGGGGCTGGAGGAGGTTACAGAGATAGGGAGGGTTTTCGGGGCTGGAGGAGGTTACAGAGATAGGGAGGGTTGTCGGGGCTGGAGGAGGTTAGAGAGATAGGGAGGGTTGTAGGCGCCTGGATGAGGTTACAGAGATCCCCCCCCGCCCCCCCCACCCAAATGTTGTTCCCCAAATCGCTCCTGGACGGGAGGCGTGGCTGACCTTTCACCCTCATCTTGTCCTGTTCCGATAGGTGCTCCGTTCGTGTCCGGGTCACCAGCTCCACATTACTGGCACTGTACACCTTGGGGGGGAATGGGGGGGGGGGGCGAATGGGGGGGGGGGGCGAATGGGGGGGGGGGCGAATGGGGGGCGGCGAATGGGGGGGGGTGAATGGGTGGGGGGGGGAGGGAATGGGTGGGGGGGGAATGGGGGAGAAATGGGGGGGAGGGAATGGGGGGGAGGGAATGGGGGGGAATGGGGGGAGGGGGAATGGGGGGAAATGGGGGGGGAAATGGGGAGGGGGAATAGGGGGAATGGGGGGGGAATGGGGGGGGAAATGGGGGGGGAAATGGGAGGGGGAATGGGGGGAAATGGGGAGGGGGAATGGGGGGGAATGCGGGGGGGGATGGGGGGAGGGGGAATGGGGGGGAACAGGGGGGGTAATGGGGGGACGGGGGAATGGGGGGGATGGGGGAATGTGGGGAGAAAGGGGAGGGGGACAAAGGGGGGCGAAAGGGGGAGGGGGAAAGGGGAGGAGGAAAGGGGGGCGAAAGGGGGAGGGGGAAAGGGGAGGAGGAAAGGGGGGGAAAGGGGGGGGCGAAATGATGGGGGGGCAAAACGGGGGGGGCGGAGGGGGAACGAGGGGGCGAGAGGTACGGGGAGGGGCGAGAGGGACGGGGGGGCGAGAGGGACGGGGGGGCGAGAGGGACGGGGGGGCGAGAGGGACGGGGGGCGAGAGGGACGGGGGGCGAGAGGGACGGGCGAGAGGGGGGGCGAGAGGGGGGGGCGAGAGGGGGGGAATGGGGGGCGCGAGTGGGGGCAAAAGGGGGGGCGAGAGGTGGGGGGAACGGGGGGGTGAGAGGGGGGAATGGGGGGCGAGAGAGGGGGGAAGCAGGGGGGGGCAAGAGGGGGGGGAATGAGTGGGGGGGAAATGGGGGACGAGGGGGGGAAACAGGGAGCGAGAGGGGGGGAATGGGGGGGCGTGAGGGGGGGAATGGGGGGGCATGAAAGGGTAATGGGGGGCGTGAGGGGGGAAGGGGGGCAAGAGGGGGGAACGGGGGGGCGAGAGGGGGAAACGGGGGGGGCAAGAGGGGGGAAACGGGGGGCGAGAGGGGGGAAACGGGGGGCGAGAGGGGGGGAACGGGGGGGGCGAGAGGAGGGGGGGCGAGAGGCGGGGGGGTGAGAGGAGGGGGGAGAGAGGAGGGGGAGGGGACGAGAGGAGGGGGGTAGGGGGCGAGCGGAGGGGGGAGGGGGCGAGAGGAGGGGGGTGGGGGCGAGCGGAGGGGGGAGGGTGCGAGCGGAGGGGGTGGGGGGGTGAGAGGAGGGGGTAGGGGGCGAGAGGAGGGGGTGGGGGGGCGAGAGGAGGGGGGGCGAGAGGAGGGAGTGGGGGGGGCAAGAGGAGGGGGTGGGGGGGCGAGATGAGGGGGGAGGGGGCGGGAAGAGGGGGAGGGGAGGAGAGAGGAACAGCAGGGATTGGGGATAGAGGGAGGGTGGGCAGAACAGGGGGAGGAAAAGAGGGGAGAGAGAATGAGAGAGAGGCAAGGGGGAAAAGCAAGGAAAGGGAAATTGCGGGAAAAGTGAGAAGGGGATAGAGAGAGAGACAGAGGGAGAGACAGACAGAGAGAGAGAGAGACGGAGAGAGACAGAGAGAGAGACAGAGAGATAGAGACGGAGAGAGAGAGACAGAGAGAGAGAGAGAGAGAGAGAGACAGAGAGAGAGAGAGAGAGAGAGACAGAGAGAGAGAGAGAGACAGAGAGAGAGAGAGACAGAGAGAGAGACAGAGAGAGAGAGAGACAGAGACAGAGAGAGACAGAGACAGAGAGAGACCGAGAGAGAGAGACAGAGAGAGAGAGACAGAGAGAGAGAGAGACAGAGACAGAGAGAGAGAGAGAGACAGAGAGAGACACAGAGACAGAGACAGAGAGACACAGAGACAGAGAGACAGAGAGAGTGAGTGAGAGAGAGAGAGACAGAGAGAGACAGAGAGAGACAGAGAGAGACAGAGAGAGACAGAGAGAGAGACAGAGAGAGAGACAGAGAGACAGGCGAGAGAGACAGAGAGAGAGCGAGAGAGACAGAGAGAGAGAGAGACAGAGAGAGACAGAGACAGAGAGAGACGGAGAGAGAGAGAGAGACAGTGAGAGAGACAGAGACAGAGAGAGAGAGACAGAGAGAGAGAGAGAGAGACAGAGAGACAGACGAGAGAGACAGAGAGAGAGAGAGAGAGAGAGAGAGACAGAGAGACAGAAAGAGACAGAGAGACACAGAGAGAGACAGAGAGACAGAGACAGAGAGAGAGAGAGACAGAGAGAGAGAGAGAGACAGAGAGAGAGAGAGAGAGACAGAGAGAGAGAGAGACAGAGAGAGACAGACGAGAGAGACAGAGAGAGAGAGACAGAGAGAGACAGAGAGAGAGAGAGAGACAGAGAGAGAGAGAGACAGATCAGTTAATTAAGTCACATCAACAGTAACAGGACCCCCCCACCCAGAGAGAATGTATCTGACCGCAGGAGTGTGAGTGTGACGGCGGGTGTGAGTGTGACGGCGGGTGTGAGTGTGACCGCGGGTGTGTGTGTGACCGCGGGTGTGAGTGTGACCGCGGGTGTGAGTGTGACCACGGGTGTGAGTGTGACCGCGGGTGTGAGTGTGTGCGAGTGTGTGTGACCGCGGATGTGAGTGTGACCGCGGGTGTGAGTGTGACCGCGGGTGTGAGTGTGACCGCGGGTGTGTGAGTGTGACCGCGGGTGTGAATGTGACAGCGGGTGTGTGTGTGAGCGCGGGTGTGAGTGTGAGCGCGGGTGTGAGTGTGAGCGCGGGTGTGAGTGTGACCGCGGGTGTGAGTGTGACCGCGGGTGTGAGTGTGACCGCGGTGACCGCGGGTGTATGTGTGACCGCGGGTGTGAGTGTGACCGCGGGTGTGAGTGTGACCGCGGGTGTGAGTGTGACCGTGGGTGTGAGTGTGACCGTGGGTGTGAGTGTGACCGCGGGTGTGAGTGTGACCACGGGTGTGTGCGTGACCGCGGGTGTGAGTGTGACCACGGGTGTGTGTGTGACGCGGGTGTGAGTGTGACAATGGGTGTGAGTGTGACAGCGGGTGTGAGTGTGACCACGGGTGTGTGCGTGACCGCGGGTGTATGTGTGACCGCGGGTGTGAGTGTGACCGCGGGTGTGAGTGTGACCGCGGGTGTGAGTGTGACCGTGGGTGTGAGTGTGACCGTGGGTGTGAGTGTGACCGCGGGTGTGAGTGTGACCACGGGTGTGTGCGTGACCGCGGGTGTGAGTGTGACCACGGGTGTGTGTGTGACGCGGGTGTGAGTGTGACAATGGGTGTGAGTGTGACAGCGGGTGTGAGTGTGAGCGCGGGTGTGTGTGACCGCGGGTGTGTGAGTGTGAGATCGGGTGTGTGTGACCGTGGGTGTGAGTGTGTGTGTGACCGCGGGTGTGTGTGTGACCGCGGGTGTGTGTCTGTGTGTGAGTGCGAGTGTGCGTGACCGCGGGTGTGAGTGTGACTGCGGGTGTGTGTGTGAGTGCGGGTGTGTTTGAGTGTGTGTGCCCGCGGGTGTGAGTGTGTGAGTGCGGGTGTGTTTGAGTGTGTGTGGCCGCGGGTGTGTGTGTGTGACCGTGGGTGTGAGTGTGACCGCGGGTGTGAGTGTGACCGCGGGTGTGAGTGTGACCGCGGGTGTGAGTGTGACCGCGGGTGTGTGTGAGTGCGAGTGTGCGTGACCGCGGGTGTGTGTGTCAGTGCGAGTGTGCGTGATCGCGGGTGTGAGTGTGACTGCGGGTGTGAGTGTGCGAGTGCGGGTGAGTGCGAGTGTGTGTGACCACGGGTGTGAGTGTGACCACGGGTGTGTGTGTGTGAGTGCGGGTGTGACCGCGGGTGTGAGCGTGTGAGTGCGGGTGTGTGCGAGTGTGAGTATGACCGCGGGTGTGTGTGTGTGTGTGAGTGCGGGTGTGTGTGTGACCGCGGGTGTGAGTGTGACAGCGGGTGTGTTTGACCACGGGTGTATGTGTGACCGCGGGTGTGAGTGTGACCGCGGGTGTGAGTGCGTGTGTGTGTGTGTGAGTGCGGGTGTGTGCGAGTGTGTGTGACCGCGGGTGTGAGCGGGACCGCGGGTGTGAGCGTGACCGCGGGTGTGAGTGTGACCGCGGGTGTGTGTGTGTGTGAGTGCGGGTGTGTGTGTGTGATTGCGTGTGTGTGTGTGTGTGTGTGAGTGCGTGTGTGTGTGTGTGTGTGAGTTCGTGTGTGTGTGTGAGTGCGAGTGTGTGTGACCGCGGGTGTGAGTGTGACCGCGGGTGTCTTTGACCGCGGGTGTGAGTGTGACCGCGGGTGTGTGTGTGTGAGTGCGGGTGTGTGTGTGTGTGTGAGTGCGTGTGTGTGTGTGTGAGTGCGAGTGTGTGTGACCGCGGGTTTGAGTGTGACCGTGGGTGTGTTTGACCGCGGGTGTGAGTGTGAGCGCGGGTGTGAGTGTGACCGTGGGTGTTTGACCGCAGGTGTGAGTGTGACCGCGGGTGTGAGTGTGACCGCGGGTGTGTGTGTGTGAGTGCGGGTGTGTGTGTGTGTGTGAGTGCGAGTGTGTGTGACCGCGGGTGTGAGTGTGACCGCGGGTGTGTTTGACCACGGGTGTGAATGTGACCGCGGGTGTGTGTGTGAGTGTGACCGCGGGTGTGAGTGTGACCGCGGGTGTGAGTGTGACCACGGGTGTGTGTGTGACCGCGGGTGTGAGTGTGACCACGGGTGTGAGTGTGACCGCGGGTGTGAGTGTGACCGCGGGTGTTTGACCGCAGGTGTGAGTGTGACCGCGGGT
Organism: Scyliorhinus torazame; assembly: GCF_047496885.1. Classification (NCBI taxonomy): domain Eukaryota; kingdom Metazoa; phylum Chordata; class Chondrichthyes; order Carcharhiniformes; family Scyliorhinidae; genus Scyliorhinus; species Scyliorhinus torazame. The sequence goes on along the minus strand of NW_027308123.1, from coordinate 156,393 downwards.
GTGAGTGTGACCGCGGATGTGTGTGTGTGAGTGCGGGTGTGTGTGTGTGTGTGAGTGCGAGTGTGTGTGACCGCGGGTGTGAGTGTGACCGCGGGTGTGTTTGACCACGGGTGTGAATGTGACCGCGGGTGTGTGTGTGAGTGTGACCGCGGGCGTGAGTGTGACCACGGGTGTGTGTGACCGCGGGTGTGAGTGTGACCACGGGTGTGAGTGTGACCGCGGGTGTGTGTGACTGCGGGTGTGAGTGTGACCGTGGGTGTGAGTGTGACCGTGGGTGTGAGTGTGACAGCGGGCGTGAGTGTGAGCGCGGGTGTGTGTGACCGCGGGTGTGAGAGTGTGAGCGCGTGTGTGTGTGACCGTGGGTGTGAGTGTGTGTGTGACCGCAGGTGTGTGTGTGACCGCGGGTGTGTGTGTGTGAGCGCGAGTGTGCGTGACCGCGGGTGTGAGTGTGACCACTGGTGTGAGTGTGACCGTGGGTGTGTGTGTGACCGCGGGTGTGAGTGTGATCGCGGGTGTGAGTGAGACCGCGGGTGTGAGTGTGACAGCGGGTGTGAGTGTGAGCGCGGGTGTGTGTGACCGCGGGTGTGTGAGTGTGAGCGCGGGTGTGTGTGACCGTGTGTGTGAGTGTGTGTGTGACCGCGGGTGTGTGTGTGACCGCGGGTGTGTGTGTGAGTGCGAGTGTGCGTGACCGCGGGTGTGAGTGTGACCGCGGGGGTGTGTGTGAGAGTGCGGATGTGTGTGAGTGTGTGTGACCGTGGGTGTGAGTGTGACCGCGGGTGTGAGTGTGACCGCGGGTGTGTGTGTGAGTGTGTGAGTGCGAGTGTGCGTGACCGCGGGTGTGAGTGTGACTGCGGGTGTGAGTGTGACCGCGGGGGTGTGTGTGTGTGTGAGTGCGAGTGTGTGTGACCGCGGGTGTGTGTGTGACCGCGGGTGTGAGTGTGACCGCGGGTGTGTGTGTCCGAGTGTGTGTGACCGCGGGTGTGAGTGTGACCGCGGGTGTGAGTGCGGGTGTGTGCGACCGCGGGTGTGAGTGTGACCGCGGATGTGAGTGCGAGTGTGTGTGACCGCGGGTGTGAGTGTGACCACGAGTGTGATTGACCGCAGGTGTGAGTGTGACCGCGGGTGTGAGTGTGACCGCGGGTGTGTGTGTGTGTGAGTGCGGGTGTGTGTGTGTGAGTGTGTGTGACCGCAGGTGTGAGTGCGACCGCGGGTGTGTTTGACCACGGGTCTGAGTGTGACCGCGGGTGTGTCTGTGAGTGTGACCGCGGGTGTGTGTGTGAGTGTGACCGCGGGTGTGAGTGTGACCACGGGTGTGAGTGTGACCACGGGTGTGAGTGTGACCGCGGGTGTGTGTGTGACCGCGGGTGTGAGTGTGACAGCGGGTGTGAGTGTGATCGCGGGTGTGTGTGACCGCGGGTGTGTGAGTGTGAGCGCGGGTGTGTGTGACCGTGGGTGTGAGTGTGTGTGTGACCGCGGGTGTGTGTGTGACCGCGGGTGAGTGTCTGTGTGCGAGTGTGTGTTTGTGTGAGTGCGGGCGTGTGCGAGTGTGTGTGACCGCGGGTGTGAGTGTGACCGCGGGTGTGACCGCGGGTGTGAGTGTGACCGTGGGTGTGAGTGTGACCGCGGGTGTGAGTGTGTGAGTGCGGGTGTGTGCGAGTGTGTGTGACCGCGAGTGTGTGTGACCGCGGGTGTGATTGTGACCGCGGGTGTGAGTGTGACCGCGGGTGTGAGTGTGACCGCGGGTGTGTGTGTGTGAGTGCGTGTGTGTGAGTGTGAGTGCGAGTGTGTGTGACCGCGGGTGTGAGTGTGACCGCGGGTGTGTGTGTGACCACGGGTGTGTGCGTGAGTGCGGGTGTGAGTGTGACCGCGGGTGTGTGTGTGAGAGTGCGGATGTGTGTGTGTGTGTGTGACCGCGGGTGTGAGTGTAACCACGGGTGTGTTTGACCGCGGGTGTGAGTGTGACCGCGGGTGTGAGTGTGACCGCGGGTGTGAGTGTGACCGCGGGTGTGAGTGTGACCGCGGGTGTGAGTGTGACCGCGGGTGTGAGTGTGTGACCGCAGGTGTGAGTGCGACCGCGGGTGTGAGTGTGACAGTGGGTGTGTGTGACCGCGGGTGTGAGTGTGATCACGGGTGTGAGTGTGACCACGGATGTGAGTGTGACCACGGTGGTGAGTGTGACCACGGGTGTGAGTGTGACCGCGGGTGTGTGTGTGTGACCGCGGGTGTGAGTGTGATCACGGGTGTGAGTGTGACCGCGGGTGTGAGTGTGACCGTGGGTGTGGGTGTGACCGCGGGTGTGAGTGTGATCGCGGGTGTGAGTGTGACCGCGGGTGTGAGTGTGACAGCGGGTGTGAGTGTGAGCGCGGGTGTGTGTGACCGCGGGCGTGTGAGTGTGAGCGCGGGTGTGTGTGACCGTGGGTGTGAGTGTGTGTGTGACCGCGGGTGTGTGTGTGAACGCGGGTGTGTGTGTGAGTGCGAGTGTGCGTGACCGCAGGTGTGAGTTTGACCGCGGGTGTGTGTGTGAGAGTGCGGATGTGTGTGAGTGTGTGTGACCGCGGGTGTGAGTGTGACCGCGGGTGTGAGTGTGACCGCGCGTGTGTGTGTGTGTGTGTGAGTGCGAGTGTGTGTGACCGCGGGTGTGAGTGTGACCGCGGGTGTGAGTGTGACCGCGGGTGTGAGTGTGATCGCGGGTGTGAGTGTGACCGCGGGTGACCGCGGGTGTGAGTGTGACCGCGGGTGTGAGTGCGGGTGTGTGCGACGGCGGGTGTGAGTGTGACCGCGGGTGTGAGTGTGACCGCGGGTGTGAGTGACCGCGGGTTTGAGTCTGGCCGCGGGTGTGTTTGACCGCGGGTGTGAGTGTGACCGCGGGTGTGTTTGACCGCGGGTGTGAGTGTGACCGCGGGTGTGAGTGTGACCGCGGGTGTGTGTGTGAGTGCGGGTGTGTGTGTGTGTGTGTGACCGCAGGTGTGAGTGCGACTGCGGGTGTGTTTGACCATGGGTCTGAGTGTGACCGCGGATGTGTGTGAGTGTGACCGTGGGTGTGAGTGTGACCGCGTGTGTGTGTGTGTGACCGCGGGTGTGTGTGTGTGACCGCGGGTGTGAGTGTGATCGCGGGTGTGAGTGTGACCGCGGGTGTGAGTGTGTGAGTGCGGGTGTGTGTGTGAGTGCGAGTGTGTGTGACCGCGGGCTTGAGTCTGACCGCGGGTGTGTTTGACCGCGGGTGTGAGTGTGTCCGCGGGTGTGTTTGACCGCGGGTGTGAGTGTGACCGCGGGTGTGAGTGAGACCGCGGGTGTGAGTGTGACAGCGGGTGTGAGTGTGAGCGCGGGTGTGTGTGACCGCGGGTGTGTGAGTGTGAGCGCGGGTGTGTGTGACCGTGTGTGTGTGTGTGTGTGACCGCGGGTGTGTGTGTGACCGCGGGTGTGTGTGTGTGAGTGCGAGTGTGCGTGACCGCGGGTGTGAGTGTGACCGCGGGTGTGTGTGTGAGAGTGCGGATGTGTGTGAGTGTGTGTGACCGTGGGTGTGAGTGTGACCGCGGGTGTGAGTGTGACCGCGGGTGTGTGTGTGAGTGTGTGAGTGCGAGTGTGCGTGACCGCGGGTGTGAGTGTGACCGCGGGTGTGAGTGTGACCGCGGGGGTGTGTGTGTGTGTGAGTGCAATTGTGTGTGTGACCGCGGGTGTGAGTGTGACCGCGAGTGTGTTTGACCGCGGGTGTGAGTGTGACCACGGGTGTGAGTGTGACCGCGGGTGTGTGTGTGTGTGAGTGCGGGTGTGTGTGTGTGTGTGTGAGTGTGTGTGACCGCAGGTGTGAGTGCGACCGCGGGTGTGTTTGACCACGGGTCTGAGTGTGACCGCGGGTGTGTGTGTGTGTGACCGCGGGTGTGTGTGTGAGTGTGACCGCGGGTGTGAGTGTGACCACGGGTGTGAGTGTGACCGCGGGTGTGTGTGTGTGACCGCGGGTGTGAGTGTGACAGCGGGTGTGAGTGTGAGCGCGGGTGTGTGTGACCGTGGGTGTGTGAGTGTGAACGCGGGTGTGTGTGACCGTGGGTGTGAGTGTGTGTGTGACCGCGGGTGTGTGTGTGACCGCGGGTGTGTGTCTGTGTGCGAGTGTGTGTTTGTGTGAGTGCGGGCGTGTGCGAGTGTGTGTGACCGCGGGTGTGAGTGTGACCGCGGGTGTGACCACGGGTGTGAGTGTGACCGCGGGTGTGAGTGTGACCGCGGGTGTGAGTGTGTGAGTGCGGGTGTGTGCGAGTGTGTGTGACCGCGAGTGTGTGTGACCGCGGGTGTGAGTGTGACCGCGGGTGTGAGTGTGACCGCGGGTGTGAGTGTGTGAGTGCGTGTGTGTGTGTGTGACCGCGGGTGTGAGTGTGACCGCGGGTGTGTGTGTGTGAGTGCGTGTGTGTGTGTGTGTGTGACCGCGGGTGTGAGTGTGACCGCGGGTGTGTGTGTGACCACGGGTGTGTGCGTGAAAGAGAGTGTGCGTGACCGCGGGTGTGAGTGTGACCGCGGGTGTGTGTGTGAGAGTGCGGATGTGTGTGTGTGTGTGTGACCGCGGGTGTGAGTGTAACCACGGGTGTGTGTGACCGCGGGTGTGAGTGTGACCGCGGGTGTGAGTGTGACCGTGGGTAGATGTGTGTGAGTGCGGGTGTGTGTGTGTGTGTCACCGCAGGTGTGAGTGCGACCGCTGGTGTGTTTGACCACGGGTCTGAGTGTGACCGCGGGTGTGTGTGAGTGTGACCGTGGGTGTGAGTGTGACCACGGGTGTGAGTGTGACCGCGGGTGTGTTTGTGTGACCGCGGGTGTGAGTGTGACCGCGGGTGTGAGTGTGTGAGTGCGGGTGTGTGTGTGAGTGCGAGTGTGTGTGACCGCGGGTTTGAGTCTGACCGCGGGTGTGTTTGACCGCGGGTGTGTGTGTGTGAGTGTGTGTGACCGCAGGTGTGTTTGACCGCGGGTGTGAGTGTGACCGCGGGTGTGAGTGTGACCGCGGGTGTGAGTGTGACCGCGGGTGTGTGTGTGTGAGTGTGTGTGACCGCAGGTGTGAGTGCGACCGCGGGTGTGTTTGACCACGGGTCTGAGTGTGACCGCGGGTGTGTGTGTGAGTGTGACCGCGGGTGTGTGTGTGAGTGTGACCGCGGGTGTGAGTGTGACCACGGGTGTGAGTGTGACCGCGGGTGTGTGTGTGTGACCGCGGGTGTGAGTGTGACAGCGGGTGTGAGTGTGAGCGCGGGTGTGTGTGACCGCGGGTGTGTGAGTGTGAGCGCGGGTGTGTGTGACCGTGGGTGTGAGTGTGTGTGTGACCGCGGGTGTGTGTGTGACCGCGGGTGTGTGTCTGTGTGCGAGTGTGTGTTTGTGTGAGTGCGGGCGTGTGCGAGTGTGTGTGACCGCGGATGTGAGTGTGACCGCGGGTGTGACCGCGGATGTGAGTGTGACCGCGGGTGTGAGTGTGACCGCGGGTGTGAGTGTGTGAGTGCGGGTGTGTGCGAGTGTGTGTGACCGCGGGTGTGAGTGTGACCGCGGGTGTGAGTGTGACCGCGGGTGTGAGTGTGACCGCGGGTGTGTGTGTGTGAGTGCGTGTGTGTGTGTGTGACCGCGGGTGTGAGTGTGACCGCGGGTGTGTGTGTGACCACGGGTGTGTGCGTGAGTGCGAGTGTGCGTGACCGCGGGTGTGAGTGTGACCGCGGGTGTGTGTGTGAGAGTGCGGATGTGTGTGTGTGTGTGTGACCGCGGGTGTGAGTGTAACCACGGGTGTGTTTGACCGCGGGTGTGAGTGTGACCGCGGGTGTGAGTGTGACCGTGGGTAGATGTGTGTGAGTGCGGGTGTGTGTGTGTGTGTGACCGCAGGTGTGAGTGCGACCGCGGGTGTGTTTGACCACGGGTCTGAGTGTGACCGCGGGTGTGTGTGTGAGTGTGACCGTGGGTGTGAGTGTGACCAAGGGTGTGAGTGTGACCGCGGGTGTGTTTGTGTGACCGCGGGTGTGAGTGTGATCGCGGCTGTGAGTGTGACCGCGGGTGTGAGTGTGTGAGTGCGGGTGTGTGTGTGAGTGCGAGTGTGTGTGACCGCGGGTTTGAGTCTGACCGCGGGTGTGTTTGACCGCAGGTGTGAGTGTGACCGCGGGTGTGTTTGACCGCGGGTGTGAGTGTGACCGCGGGTGTGAGTGTGACCGCAGGTATGAGTGTGACCGCAGGTGTGAGTGTGACCGCGGGTGTGTGTGTGTGAGTGCGGGTGTGTGTGTGTGTGTGTGACCGCGGGTGTGTGTGTGTGACCGCGGGTGTGAGTGTGATCACGGGTGTGAGTGTGACCGCGGATGTGAGTGTGACAGCGGGTGTGAGTGTGAGTGCGGGTGTGTGTGACCGCGGGTGTGTGAGTGTGACCACGGGTGTGAGTGTGACCGTGGTGTGGGTGTGACCGCGGGTGTGAGTGTGATCGCGGGTGTGAGTGTGACCGCGGGTGTGATTGTGACAGCGGGTGTGAGTGTGAGCGCGGGTGTGTGTGACCGCGGGCGTGTGAGTGTGAGCGCGGGTGTGTGTGACCGTGGGTGTGAGTGTGTGTGTGACCGCGGGTGTGTGTGTGACCGCGGGTGTGTGTGTGAGTGCGAGTGTGCGTGACCGCGGGTGTGAGTGTGACCGCGGGTGTGTGTGTGTGACCGCGGGTGTGTGTGTGTGACCGCGGGTGTGAGTGTGATCGCGGGTGTGAGTGTGACCGCGGGTGTGAGTGTGTGAGTGCGGGTGTGAGTGTGTGAGTGCGGGTGTGTGTGTGACCGCGGGCTTGAGTCTGACCGCGGGTGTGTTTGACCGCGGGTGTGAGTGTGACCGCGGGTGTGTTTGACCGCGGGTGTGAGTGTGACCGCGGGTGTGAGTGTGACCGCGGGTGTGTGTGTGTGTGTGTGACCGCAGGTGTGAGTGCGACCGCGGGTGTGTTTGACCACGGGTCTGAGTGTGACCGCGGGTGTGTGTGTGAGTGTGACCGCGGGTGTGAGTGTGACCGCGGGTGTGTGTGTGAGTGTGTGAGTGCGAGTGTGCGTGACCGCGGGTGTGAGTGTGACCGCGGGTGTGAGTGTGACCGCGGGTGTGTGTGTGTGTGAGTGCGAGTGTGTGTGACCGCGGGTGTGAGTGTGACCGCGGGTGTGAGTGTGATCGCGGGTGTGAGTGTGACCGCGGGTGTGTGTGTGAGTGTGTGTGACCGCGGGTGTGTGACCACGGGTGTGAGTGCGGGTGTGTGCGACTGCGGGTGTGAGTGTGACCGCGGGTGTGAGTGTGACCGCGGGTGTGTGTGACCGCGGGTGTGAGTGTGTGAGTGCGGGTGTGTGTGAGTGCGAGTGTGTGTGACCGCGGGTTTGAGTCTGACCGCGGGTGTGAGTGTGACCGCGGGTGTGAGTGTGACCGCGGGTGTGTTTGACCGCGGGTGTGAGTGTGACCGCGGGTGTGAGTGTGACCGCGGGTGTGTGTGTGTGAGTGCGGGTGTGTGTGTGTGTGTGTGACCGCGGGTGTGTGTGTGACCACGGGTGTGAGTGTGACCGCGGGTGTGTGTGAGTGTGACCGTGGGTGTGAGTGTGACCACGGGTGTGAGTGTGACCGCGGGTGTGTGTGTGTGACCGCGGGTGTGAGTGTGACCGCGGGTGTGTTTGACCGCGGGTGTGAGTGTGACCGCGGGTGTGTGTGACCGCGGGTGTGTGTGTGTGACCGCAGGTGTGAGTGCGACCGCGGGTGTGTTTGACCACGGGTCTGAGTGTGACCGCGGGTGTGTGTGTGAGTGTGACCGCGGGTGTGAGTGTGACCACGGGTGTGAGTGTGACCGCGGGTGTGAGTGTGATCGCGGGTGTGAGTGTGACCGCGGATGTGAGTGTGACAGCGGGTGTGAGTGTGAGCGCGGATGTGTGTGACCGCGGGTGTGTGAGTGTGAGCGCGGGTGTGTGTGACCGTGGGTGTGAGTGTGTGTGTGACCGCGGGTGTGAGTGTGACCGCGGGTGTGTGTGTGTCCGCGTGTGTGTTTGTGTGAGTGCGGGTGTGTGCGAGTGTGTGTGACCGCGGGTGTGAGTGTGACCGCGGGTGTGAGTGTGACCGCGGGTGTGAGTGTGTGAGTGCGGGTGTGTGCGAGTGTGTGTGACCGCGAGTGTGTGTGACCGCGAGTGTGTGTGACCGCGGGTGTGAGTGTGACCGCGGGTGTGTGTGACCGCGGGTGTGTGTGTGTGACCGCAGGTGTGAGTGTGACCACGGGTGTGAGTGCGGGTGTGTGTGTGTGTGACCGCGGGTGTGAGTGTGACCGCGGGTGTGAGTGTGACCGCGGGTGTGAGTGTGTGAGTGCGGGTGTGTGCGAGTGTGTGTGACCGCGAGTGTGTGTGACCGCGAGTGTGTGTGACCGCGGGTGTGAGTGTAACCGCGGGTGTGTTTGACTACGGGTGTATGTGTGACCGCGGGTGTGAGTGTGACCACGGGTGTGAGTGCGGGTGTGTGTGTGTGTGACCGCGGGTGTGAGTGTGACCACGGGTGTGAGTGTGACCGTGGTGTGTGTGTGAGTGCGGGTGTGTGTGTGTGAATGCAGGTGTGTGTGTGACCGCGGGTGTGAGTGTGACCGCGGGTGTGTTTGACCGCGGGTGTGAGTGTGACCGCGGGTGTGTTTGACCGCGGGTGTGAGTGTGACCGCGGGTTTGAGTGTGACCGCGGGTGTGTTTGACCACGGGTGTATGTGTGACCGCGGGTGTGAGTGTGACCGCGGGTGTGAGTGTGACCGCGGGTGTGTGTGTGTGAGTGCGTGTGTGTGTGTGTGTGTGAGTGCGTGTGTGTGTGAGTGCGAGTGTGTGTGACCGCGGGTGTGTTTGACCGCGGGTGTGAGTGTGACCGCGGGTGTGTTTGACCGCGGGTGTGAGTGTGACCGCGGGTGTGTGTGTGTGAGTGCATGTGTGTGTGTGTGTGAGTGCGGGTGTGTGTGTGTGAGTGCGTGTGTGTGTGAGTGCGAGTGTGTGTGAGTGCGAGTGTGTGTGACCGCGGGTGTGTGTGACCGCGGGTGTGAGTGTGACCGCGGGTGTGTTTGACCACGGGTGTGAGTGTGACCGCGGGTGTGTGTGTGAGTGCGGGTGTGTGTGTGTGTGAGTGCGGGTGTGTGTGTGTGAGTGCGTATGTGTGTGAGTGCGAGTGTGTGTGACCGCGGGTGTGTGTGACCGCGGGTGTGTGTGACCGCGGGTGTGAGTGTGACCGCGGGTGTGTTTGACCACGGGTGTGAGTGTGACAGCGGGTGTGTGTGTGAGTGTGACCGCGGGTGTGAGTGTGACCACGGGTGTGCGCGTGACCGCGGGTGTGAGTGTGTGACCGCTGTGTGAGTGTGATCGCGTGTGTGTGTGACCGCGGGTATGAGTGTGATCGCGGGTGTGAGTGTGACCGCGGGTGTGAGTGTGACAGCGGGTGTGTGTGACCTCGGGTGTGTGAGTGTGAGCGCGGGTGTGTGTGACCGTGGGTGTGAGTGTGCGTGTGACCGCGGGTGTGTGTGTGACCACGGGTGTGTGTTCGTGAGTGCGTGTGTGCGTGACCGCGGGTGTGAGTGTGACCGCGGGTGTGAGTGTGTGAGTGCGGGTGTGTGCGAGTGTGTGTGACCGCGAGTGTGTGTGACCGCGGGTGTGAGTGTGACCGCGGGTGTGAGTGTGACCGCGGGTGAGTGTGTCCGCGGGTGTGTGTGTGTGAGTGCGGGTGTGTGTGTGTGAGTGCGGGTGTGTGTGTGTGAGTGTGAGTGTGTGTGACCGCGGGTGTGAGTGTGACCACGGGTGTGTGTGACCGCGGGTGTGAGTGTGACCGCAGGTGTGTTTGACCAGGGGTGTATGTGTGACCGCGGGTGTGAGTGTGACTGCGGGTGTGAGTGTGTGTGTGCGGGTGTGTGCGAGTGTGTGTGACCGCGGGTGTGAGTGTGACCGCAGGTGTGTTTGACCAGGGGTGTATGTGTGACCGCGGGTGTGAGTGTGACTGCGGGTGTGAGTGCGGGTGTGTGCGAGTGTGTGTGACCGCGGGTGTAAGTGTGACCGCGGGTGTGAGTGTGACCGCGGGTGAGTGAGTGTGACCGCGGGTGTGAGTGTGAACGCGGGTGTGAGTGTGTGCGACTGTGTGTGACCGCGGGTGTGAGTGTGAGCGTGACCGTGGGTGTGTGTCTATGTGCGAGTGCAGGTGTCCGCGAGTGAGTGTGACCGCGGGTGTGAGTGTGACCGCGGGGGTGTGTGTGTGACCGCGGGTATGTGTGTGTGAGTGCGGGTGTGTGCGAGTGTGTGTGACCGCGGGTGTGAGTGTGACCGCGGGTGTGAGTGTGTGAGTGCGGGTGTGTGCGAGTGTGTGTGAGTGCGGGTGTGAGTGTGACCGCGGGTGTGTGCGTGACCGCGGGTGTGTGAGTGTGTGAGTGCGGGTGTGAGTGTGACCGCGGGTGTGAGTGTGACCGCGGGTGTGAGTGTGACCACGGGTGTGAGTGAGAGCGCGGGTGTGTGTGACCGTGGGTGTGTGAGTGTGAGCGCGGGTGTGTGTGACCGTGGGTGTGAGTGTGTGTATGACCGCGGGTGTGTGTGTGACCGCGGGTGTGTGTCTGTGTGCGAGTGCAGGTGACCGCGAGTGAGTGTGACCGCGGGTGTGTGTGTGTGTGTGTGTGCGAGTGTGCGTGACCGCGGGTGTGAGTGTGACTGCGTGTGTGTGTGTGTGAGTGCGGGTGTGTGCGAGTGTGTGTGACCGCGGGTGTGAGTGTGACCGCAGGTGTGACCGCGGGTGTGACCGCGGGTGTGAGTGTGACCGCGGGTGTGAGTGTGTGAGTGCGAGCGTGTGCGAGTGTGTGTGACCGCGAGTGTGTGTGACCGCGGGTGTGAGTGTGACCGCGGGTGTGAGTGTGACCGCGGGTGTGAGTGTGACCGCGGGTGTGAGTGTGACCGCGGGTGTGTGTGTGTAAGTGCGGGTATGTGTGTGTGAGTGCGGGAGTGTGCGAGTGTGTGTGACCGCGGGTGTGAGTGTGACCGTGGGTGTGAGTGTGACCGCGGGTATGTGTGTGAGTGCGAGTGTGCGTGACCGCGGGTGTGAGTGTGACCGCGGGTGTGTGTGTGTGAGTGCGGGTGTGAGTGTGACCGCGGGTGTGTTTGACCGCGGGTGTATGTGTGAGTGCGGGTGTGAGTGTGACCGCGGGTGTGAGTGTGACCGCGGGTGTGAGTGTGACCGCGGGTGTGAGTGTGACCGCGGGTGTGTGTGTGAGTGTGGCCGCGGGTGTGAGTGTGACCACTGGTGTGTGCGTGACCGCGGGTGTGAGTGTGACCACGGGTGTGAGTGTGACCGCGGGTGTGAGTGTGACCGCGGGTGTGAGTGTGAGCGCGGGTGTGTGTGACCATGGGTGTGTGAGTGTGAGCGCGGGTGTGTGTGACCGTGGGTATGAGTGTGTGTGTGACCGCGGGTGTGCGTGTGACCGCGGGTGTGGGTCTGTGTGCGAGTGTGCGTGACCGCGGGTGTGAGTGTGACCGCGGGTGTGTGTGTGAGTGCGAGTGTGCGTGACCGCGGGTGTGAGTGTGACCGCGTGTGTGTGTGTGACCGCGGGTGTGTGTGTGAGTGCGAGTGTGCGTGACCGCGGGTGTGAGTGTGACCGCGTGTGTGTGTGTGAGTGCAGGTGTGTGCGAGTGTGTGCGACTGTGGGTGTGAGTGTGACCGCGGGTGTGAGTGTGACCGCGGGTGTGAGTGTGTGAGTGCGGGTGTGTGCGAGTGTGTGTGACCGCGGGTGTGAGTGTGACCGCGGGTGTGACCGCGGGTGTGAGTGTGACCGCGGGTGTGAGTGTGTGTGTGAGTGCGAGTGTGCGTGACCGCGGGTGTGAGTGTGACCGCGGGTGTGACCGCGGGTGTGAGTGTGACCGCGGGTGTGAGTGTGACCGCGGGTGTGAGTGTGTGAGTGCGGGTGTGACCGCGAGTGTGTGAGACCGCGGGTGTTTGTGACCGCGGGTGTGAGTGAGACCGCGGGTGTGTGTGTGTGAATGCGGGTGTGTGTGTGTGAGTGCGGGTGTGTGTGTGTGAGTGCGGGTGTGTGCGACCGCGGGTGTGAGTGTGACCGCGGGTGTGAGTGTGACCGCGGGTGTGAGTGTGACCGCGGGTGTGAGTGTGACCGCGGGTGTGAGTGTGACCGCGGGTGTGTGTGTGTGAGTGCGGGTGTGTGTGTGCGAGTGCGAGTGTGTGTGACCGCGGGTGTGAGTGTGACCACGGGTGTGTGTGACCGCGGGTGTGAGTGTGACCGCAAGTGTGTTTGACCACTGGTGTATGTGTGACCGCGGGTGTGAGTGTGACTGCGGGTGTGAGTGTGTGAGTGCGGGTGTGTGCGAGTGTGTGTGACCGCGGGTGTGAGTGTGACCGCGGGTGTGAGTGTGACCGCGGGTGAGTGTGTGTGACCGCGGGTGAGTGTGTGTGACCGCGGGTGTGAGTGTGACCGCAGGTGTGAGTGTGACCGCGGGTGTGAGTGTGAGCGTGACCGTGGGTGTGTGTCTGTGTGCGAGTGCAGGTGTCCGCGGGTGTGAGTGTGACCGCGGGGGTGTGTGTGTGACCGCGGGGGTGTGTGTGTGAGTGCGGGTGTGTGCGAGTGTGTTTGACCGCGGGTGTGAGTGTGACCGCGGGTGTGAGTGTGTGAGTGCGGGTGTGTGCGAGTGTGTGTGACCGCGGGTGTGAGTGTGACCGCGGGTGTGTGCGTGACCGCGGGTGTGTGAGTGTGGGTGTGAGTGTGGGTGTGAGTGTGACCGCGGGTGTGTTTGACCGCGGGTGTGAGTGTGACCGCGGGTGTGAGTGTGACCGCGGGTGTGAGTGTGACAGCGGGTGTGAGTGTGAGCGCGTGTGTGTGTGACCGCGGGTGTGTGAGTGTGAGCGCGGGTGTGTGTGACCGTGGGTGTGAGTGTGTGTGTGACCGCGGGTGTGTGTGTGACCGCGGGTGTGTGTCTGTGTGCGAGTGCAGGTGACCGCGAGTGAGTGTGACCGCGGGTGTGAGTGTGACCGCGGGTGTGTGCGAGTGTGTGTGGCCGCGAGTGTGAGTCTGACCACAGGTGTGACCGCGGGTGTGAGTGTGACCGGGGGTGTGAGTGTGTGAGTGCGGGCGTGTGCGAGTGTGTGTGACCGCGAGTGTGTGTGACCACGGGTGTGAGTGTGACCGCGGGTGTGAGTGTGACCGCGGGTGTGTTTGACCGCGGGTGTGAGTGTGACCGCGGGAGTGAGTGTGACCGCGGGTGTGTGTGTGTGTGAGTGCGGGTGTGTGTGTGTGTGTGTGAGTGCGAGTGTGTGTGACCGCGGGTGTGAGTGTGACCGCGGGTGTGTTTGACCGCGGGTGTGAGTGTGACCGCGCGTGTGAGTGTGACCGCGGGTGTGAGTGTGACCGCGGGTGTGTTTGACCGCGGGTGTGCGTGTGACCGCGGGTGTGAGTGTGACCGCGGGTGTGAGTGTGACCGCGGGTGTGAGTGTCACCGTGGGTGTGTGTGTGTGAGTGCGGGTGTGTGCGAGTGTGTGTGACCGCGGGTGTGAGTGTGACCGCGGGTGTGAGTGTGTGAGTGTGGGTGTGTGCGAGTGTGTGTGACCGCGGGTGTGAGTGTGACAGCGGGTGTGTGCGTGACCGCGGGTGTGTGAGTGTGGGTGTGAGTGTGTGAGTGCGGGTGTGAGTGTGACCGCGGGTGTGAGTGTGACCACGGGTGTGAGTGTGACAGCGGGTGTGAGTGTGAGCGCGGGTGTGTGTGACCGAGGGTGTGTGAGTGTGAGCGTGGGTGTGAGTGACCGTGGGTGTGAGTGTGACCGCGGGTGTGTGTGTGACCGCGGGTGTGTGTGTGTGTGCGAGTGTGCGTGACCGCGGGTGTGAGTGTGACCGTGTGTGTGTGTGTGTGAGTGCGGGTGTGTGCGAGTGTGTGTGACCGCGGGTGTGAGTGTGACCGCAGGTGTGACCGCGGGTGTGAGTGTGACCGCGGGTGTGAGTGTGACCGCGGGTGTGTGTGTGTAAGTGCGGGTATGTGTGTGTGAGTGCGGGAGTGTGCGAGTGTGTGTGACCGCGGGTGTGAGTGTGACCGTGGGTGTGAGTGTGACCGCGGGTATGTGTGTGAGTGCGAGTGTGCGTGACCGCGGGTGTGAGTGTGACCGCGGGTGTGTGTGTGTGAGTGCGGGTGTGAGTGTGACCGCGGGTGTGTTTGACCGCGGGTGTATGTGTGAGTGCGGGTGTGAGTGTGACCGCGGGTGTGAGTGTGACCGCGGGTGTGAGTGTGACCGCGGGTGTGAGTGTGACCACGGGTGTGTGTGTGAGTGTGGCCGCGGGTGTGAGTGTGACCACTGGTGTGTGCGTGACCGCGGGTGTGAGTGTGACCACGGGTGTGAGTGTGACCGCGGGTGTGAGTGTGACCGCGGGTGTGAGTGTGAGCGCGGGTGTGTGTGACCATGGGTGTGTGAGTGTGAGCGCGGGTGTGTGTGACCGTGGGTATGAGTGTGTGTGTGACCGCGGGTGTGCGTGTGACCGCGGGTGTGGGTCTGTGTGCGAGTGTGCGTGACCGCGGGTGTGAGTGTGACCGCGGGTGTGTGTGTGAGTGCGAGTGTGCGTGACCGCGGGTGTGAGTGTGACCGCGTGTGTGTGTGTGACCGCGGGTGTGTGTGTGAGTGCGAGTGTGCGTGACCGCGGGTGTGAGTGTGACCGCGTGTGTGTGTGTGAGTGCAGGTGTGTGCGAGTGTGTGCGACTGTGGGTGTGAGTGTGACCGCGGGTGTGAGTGTGACCGCGGGTGTGAGTGTGTGAGTGCGGGTGTGTGCGAGTGTGTGTGACCGCAGGTGTGAGTGTGACCGCGGGTGTGACCGCGGGTGTGAGTGTGACCGCGGGTGTGAGTGTGTGTGTGAGTGCGAGTGTGCGTGACCGCGGGTGTGAGTGTGACCGCGGGTGTGACCGCGGGTGTGAGTGTGACCGCGGGTGTGAGTGTGACCGCGGGTGTGAGTGTGTGAGTGCGGGTGTGACCGCGAGTGTGTGTGACCGCGGGTGTGAGTGAGACCGCGGGTGTGTGTGTGTGAATGCGGGTGTGTGTGTGTGAGTGCGGGTGTGTGTGTGTGAGTGCGGGTGTGTGCGACCGCGGGTGTGAGTGTGACCGCGGGTGTGAGTGTGACCGCGGGTGTGAGTGTGACCGCGGGTGTGAGTGTGACCGCGGGTGTGTGTGTGTGAGTGCGGGTGTGTGTGTGCGAGTGCGAGTGTGTGTGACCGCGGGTGTGAGTGTGACCACGGGTGTGTGTGACCGCGGGTGTGAGTGTGACCGCAAGTGTGTTTGACCACTGGTGTATGTGTGACCGCGGGTGTGAGTGTGACTGCGGGTGTGAGTGTGTGAGTGCGGGTGTGTGCGAGTGTGTGTGACCGCGGGTGTGAGTGTGACCGCGGGTGTGAGTGTGACCGCGGGTGAGTGTGTGTGACCGCGGGTGAGTGTGTGTGACCGCGGGTGTGAGTGTGACCGCAGGTGTGAGTGTGACCGCGGGTGTGAGTGTGAGCGTGACCGTGGGTGTGTGTCTGTGTGCGAGTGCAGGTGTCCGCGGGTGTGAGTGTGACCGCGGGGGTGTGTGTGTGACCGCGGGGGTGTGTGTGTGAGTGCGGGTGTGTGCGAGTGTGTTTGACCGCGGGTGTGAGTGTGACCGCGGGTGTGAGTGTGTGAGTGCGGGTGTGTGCGAGTGTGTGTGACCGCGGGTGTGAGTGTGACTGCGGGTGTGTGCGTGACCGCGGGTGTGTGAGTGTGGGTGTGAGTGTGGGTGTGAGTGTGACCGCGGGTGTGTTTGACCGCGGGTGTGAGTGTGACCGCGGGTGTGAGTGTGACCGCGGGTGTGAGTGTGACAGCGGGTGTGAGTGTGAGCGCGTGTGTGTGTGACCGCGGGTGTGTGAGTGTGAGCGCGGGTGTGTGTGACCGTGGGTGTGAGTGTGTGTGTGACCGCGGGTGTGTGTGTGACCGCGGGTGTGTGTCTGTGTGCGAGTGCAGGTGACCGCGAGTGAGTGTGACCGCGGGTGTGAGTGTGACCGCGGGTGTGTGCGAGTGTGTGTGGCCGCGAGTGTGAGTCTGACCACAGGTGTGACCGCGGGTGTGAGTGTGACCGGGGGTGTGAGTGTGTGAGTGCGGGCGTGTGCGAGTGTGTGTGACCGCGAGTGTGTGTGACCACGGGTGTGAGTGTGACCGCGGGTGTGAGTGTGACCGCGGGTGTGTTTGACCGCGGGTGTGAGTGTGACCGCGGGAGTGAGTGTGACCGCGGGTGTGTGTGTGTGTGAGTGCGGGTGTGTGTGTGTGTGTGTGAGTGCGAGTGTGTGTGACCGCGGGTGTGAGTGTGACCGCGGGTGTGTTTGACCGCGGGTGTGAGTGTGACCGCGGGTGTGAGTGTGACCGCGGGTGTGAGTGTGACCGCGGGTGTGTTTGACCGCGGGTGTGCGTGTGACCGCGGGTGTGAGTGTGACCGCGGGTGCGTTTGACCGCGGGTGTGAGTGTCACCGTGGGTGTGTGTGTGTGAGTGCGGGTGTGTGCGAGTGTGTGTGACCGCGGGTGTGAGTGTGACCGCGGGTGTGAGTGTGTGAGTGTGGGTGTGTGCGAGTGTGTGTGACCGCGGGTGTGAGTGTGACCGCGGGTGTGAGTGTGACCGCGGGTGTGAGTTTGACCGCGGGTGTGAGTGTGACCGCGGGTGTGAGTGTGACCACGGGTGTGTGTGACCGCGGGTGTGTGTGAGCGTGTGTGAGCGCGAGGGTCATCCTGAAGGTGCTCTCTCGCTGTCAGAACTTTCCAGCCAGTCCGGAGAACAAAACAATTCTTACCTTCGCTTCATAACCATTAACAACCTCAGTCTTTTCGGACCGCCAGCCCCAAATCCCAGACTTGTTCCTGCCAGCGACAAACATGGAGACACCACAGAGTCACAGATTGGAGTCCAATCGAGGGGTTCGGGGTGGGTTATATATAGAATAACAGATACCCTGGAGTGAGTTACAGACTGGAATCTAATTGAGGGGTTCGGGGTGGTTTATATATAGAATAACAGATCCCCGGGAGTGAGTTACAGACTGGAATCTAATCGAGGGGTTCAGGGTGGGTTATATATAGAATAACAGAGATCCGGGAGTGAGTCACAGACTGGAATCTAATCGAGGGGTTCAGGGTGGGTTATATATAGAATAACAGAGACCCGGGAGTGAGTTACAGACTGGAATCTAATCGAGGGGTTCGGGGTGGGTTATATATAGAATAACAGATACCCGGGAGTGAGTTACAGACTGGAATCTAATCGAGGGGTTCGGGTAGTTTATATATAGAATAACAGATACCCGGGAGTGAGTTACAGACTGGAATCTAATCGAGGGGTTCGGGGTGGTTTATATATAGAATAACAGAGACCCGGGAGTGAGTTACAGACTGGAATCTAATCGAGGGGTTCAGGGTGGTTTATATATAGAATAACAGATACCTGGGAGTGAGTTACAGACTGGAATCTAATCGAGGGGTTCGGGGTGGGTTATATATTGAATAACAGATACCGGGGAGTGAGTTACAGACTGGAATCTAATCGAGGGGTTCAGGGTGGTTTATATATAGAATTACAGATACCCAGGAGTGAGTTATAGACTGGAATCTAATCGAGGGGTTCGGGGTGGTTTATATATAGAATAACAGAGACCCGGGAGTGAGTTACAGACTGGAATCGAATCGAGGGGTTCAGGGTGGTTTATATATAGAATAACAGATAGCCGGGAGTGAGTTACAGACTGGAATCTAATCGAGGGGTTCAGGGTGGTTTATATATAGAATAACAGATACCCGGTAGTGAGTTACAGACTGGAATCTTATCGAGGGGTTCGGGGTGGTTTATACATAGAATAACAGACACCCGTGAGTGAGTTACAGACTGGAATCTAATCGAGGGGTTCAGGGTGGGTTATATATAGAATAACAGATACCCGGGAGAGAGTTACAGACTGGAATCTAATCGAGGGGTTCAGGGTGGTTCATATATAGAATAACAGGTACCGGGGAGTGTGTTACAGACTGGAATCTAATCGAGGAGTTCGGGGTGGTTTATACATAGAATAACAGACACCCGTGAGTGAGTTACAGACTGGAATCTAATCGAGGGGTTCAGGGTGGGTTATATATAGAATAACAGATACCCGGGAGTGAGTTACAGACTGGAATCTAATCGAGGGGCTCGGGGTGGTTTATATCTAGAATAACAGATATCCGGGAGTGAGTTACAGACTGGAATCTAATCGAGGGGTTCGGGGTGGTTTATATATAGAATAACAGATACCCGTGAGTGAGTTACAGACTGGAATCTAATCGAGGGGTTCGGGGTGGTTTATATATAGAATAACAGATACCCGTGAGTGAGTTACAAACTGGAATCTAATCGAGGGGTTCGGGGTGGTTTAGAGAGAATAACAGATACCCGTGAGTGAGTTACAGACTGGAATCTAATCGAGGGGTTCGGGGTGGTTTATATATAGAATAACAGATACCCGTGAGTGAGTTACAGACTGGAATCTAATCGAGGGGTTCAGCGTGGTTTATATATAGAATAACAGATACCCGGGAGCGAGTTACAGACTGGAATCTAATCGAGGGGTTCGGGGTGGTTTATATATAGAATAACAGATACCCGGGAGTGAGTTACAGACTGGAATCTAATCGAGGGGTTCGGGGTGGATTATATATAGAATAACAGATACCCGGGAGTGAGTTACAGACTGGAATCAAATCGAGGGGTTCAGGGTGGTTTATATATAGAATAACAGAATCCCGGGAGTGAGTTACAGACTGGAATCTAATCGAGGGGTTCGGGGTGGTTTATATATAGAATAACAGATACCCGTGAGTGAGTTACAGACTGGAATCTAATCGAGGGGTTCAGGGTGGTTTATATATAGAATAACAGATACCCGTGAGTGAGTTACAGACTGGAATCTAATCGAGGGGTTCAGGGTGGTTTATATATAGAATAACAGATACCCGGGAGTGAGTTACAGACTGGAATCTAATTGAGGGGTTCGGGGTGGTTTATATATAGAATAACCGATACCCGTGAGTGAGTTACAGACTGCAATCTAATCGAGGGGTTCAGGGTGGTTTATATATAGAATAACAGATACCCACGAGTCAGTTACAGACTGGAATCTAATCGAGGGGTTCAGGGTGGTTTATATAGAGAATAACAGATACCCGGGAGTGAGTTACAGACTGGAATCTAATCGAGGGGTTCGGGGTGGGTTATACATAGAATAACAGATACCCGGGAGTGAGTTACAGACTGGAATCTGATTGAGGGGTTCAGGGTGGTTTATATATAGAATAACAGATACCCGAGAGTGAGTTACAGACTGGAATCTAATCGAGGGTTTCGGGGTGGTTTATGTATAGAATAACAGATACCTGGGAGTGAGTTACAGACTGGAATCTAATCGAGGGGTTCAGGGTGGTTTATATATAGAATAACAGATACGTGGGAGTGAGTTACAGACTGGAATCTAATCGAGGGGTTCGGGGTGGGTTATATATTGAATAACAGATACCGGGGAGTGAGTTACAGACTGGAATCTAATCGAGGGGTTCAGGGTGGTTTATATATAGAATAACAGATACCCGGGAGTGAGTTACAGACTGGAATCTAATCGAGGGGTTTGGGGTGGTTTATATATAGAATAACAGATACCCGGGAGTGAGTTACAGACTGGAATCTAATCGAGAGGTTCGGGGTGGTTTATATATAGAATTACAGATACCCGGGAGTGAGTTATAGACTGGAATCTAATCGAGGGGTTCGGGGTGGTTTATATATAGAATAACAGATACCCGGGAGTGAGTTACAGACTGGAATCGAATTGAGGGGTTCAGGGTGGTTTATATATAGAATAACAGATACCCGGGAGTGAGTTACAGACTGGAATCTAATCGAGGGGTTCAGGGTGGTTTATATATAGAACAACAGATACCCGGTAGTGAGTTACAGACTGGAATCTAATCGAGGGGTTCGGGGTGGGTTATATATAGAATAACAGATACCCGGGAGTGAATTACAGACTGGAATCTAATCGAGGGGTTCGGGGTGGTTTATATATAGAATAACAGATACCCGGGAGTGAGTTACAGACTGGAATCTAATCGAGGGGTTTGGGGTGGTTTATATATAGAATAACAGATACCCGGGAGTGAGTTTCAGACTGGAATCTAATCGAGGGGTTCGGGGTGATTTATATATAGAATTACAGATACCCGGGAGTGAGTTACAGACTGGAATCTAATCGAGGGGTTCGGGGTGGTTTATACATAGAATAACAGACACCCGTGAGTGAGTTACAGACTGGAATCTAATCGAGGGGTTCGGGGTGGTTTATATATAGAATAACAGATACCCGGGAGTGAGTTACAGACTGGAATCCAATCGAGGGGTTCGGGGTGGTTTATATATAGAATAACAGATACGCGGGAGTGAGTTACAGACTGGAATCCAATCGAGGGGTTCGGGGTGGTTTATATATAGAATTAGAGATACCCAGGAGTGAGTTACAGACTGGAATCTATTCGAGGGGTTCGGGGTGGTTTATACATAGAATAACAGACACCCGGGAGTGAGTTACAGACTGGAATCTAATCGAGGGGTTCGGGGTGGTTTATATATATAGAATAACAGATACCTGGGAGTGAGTTACAGACTGGAATCCAATCGAGGGGTTCAGGGTGGTTTATATACAGAATAACAGATACCCGGGAGTGAGTTACAGACAGGAATCTAATCGAGGGCTTCGGGTGGTTTATATATAGAATAACAGATACCCGGGAGTGAGTTACAGACTGGAATCTAATCGAGGGGTTCGGGGTGGTTTATATATAGAATAACAGATACCCGGGAGTGGGTTACAGACTGGAATCTAATCGAGGGGTTCAGGGTGGTTTATATATAGAATAACAGATACCCGGGAGTGAGTTACAGACTGGAATCGAATTGAGGGGTTCAGGGTGGTTTATATATAGAATAACAGATACCCGGGAGTGAGTTACAGACTGGAATCTAATCGAGGGGTTCAGGGTGGTTTATATATAGAACAACAGATACCCGGTAGTGAGTTACAGACTGGAATCTAATCGAGGGGTTCGGGGTGGGTTATATATAGAATAACAGATACCCGGGAGTGAATTACAGACTGGAATCTAATCGAGGGGTTCGGGGTGGTTTATATATAGAATAACAGATACCCGGGAGTGAGTTACAGACTGGAATCTAATCGAGGGGTTTGGGGTGGTTTATATATAGAATAACAGATACCCGGGAGTGAGTTTCAGACTGGAATCTAATCGAGGGGTTCGGGGTGATTTATATATAGAATTACAGATACCCGGGAGTGAGTTACAGACTGGAATCTAATCGAGGGGTTCGGGGTGGTTTATATATAGAATAACAGATACCCGGGAGTGTGTTACAGACTGGAATCTAATCGAGGGGTTCAGGGTGGTTTATATACAGAATTACAGATACCCGGGAGTGAGTTACAGACTGGAA
This sequence comes from Scyliorhinus torazame, assembly GCF_047496885.1. Taxonomy (NCBI): domain Eukaryota; kingdom Metazoa; phylum Chordata; class Chondrichthyes; order Carcharhiniformes; family Scyliorhinidae; genus Scyliorhinus; species Scyliorhinus torazame. The sequence continues at coordinate 134,906 of NW_027308123.1, read as the reverse complement.
TCTAATCGAGGGGTTCGGGGTGGTTTATATAGAGAATACCAGATACCCGGGAGTGAGTTACAGACTGGAATCTAATCGAGGGGTTCAGGGTGGTTTATATATAGAATAACAGATACCCGGGAGTGAGTTACAGACTGGAATCTAATCGAGGGGTTCGGGGTGGTTTATATACAGAATAACAGATACCCGGGAGTGAGTTACAGACTGGAATCTAATCGAGGGGTTCGGGGTGGTTTATATATAGAATAACAGAGACCCGGGAGTGAGTTACAGACTGGAATCTAATCGAGGGGTTCGGGGTGGTTTATATATAGAATAACAGATACCCGGGAGTGAGTTACAGACTGGAATCTAATCGAGGGGTTCGGGGTAGTTTATATATAGAATAACAGAGACCCGGGAGTGAGTGACAGACTGGAATCTAATCGAGGGGTTCGGGGTGGTTTATATATAGAATAACAGATACCCGGGAGTGAGTTACAGACTGGAATCTAATCGAGGGGTTCAGGGTGGTTTATATATAGAATAGCAGATACCCGGGAGTGAGTTACAGACTGGAATCTAATCGAGGGGTTCGGGGTGGTTTATATAGAGAATAACAGATACCCGGGAGTGAGTTACAGACTGGAATCTAATCGAGGGGTTCGGGGTAGTTTATATATAGAATAACAGATACCCGGGAGCGAGTTACAGACTGGAATTTAATCGAGGGGTTCGGGGTGGTTTATATATAGAATAACAGATCCCGGGAGTGAGTTACAGACTGGAATCTAATCGAGGGGTTCAGAGTGGTTTATATAGAGAATAACAGATACCCGGGAGTGAGTTACAGACTGGAATCTAATCGAGGGGTTCAGGGTGGTTTATTAACAGAATAACAGATACCCGGGAGTGAGTTACAGACTGGAATCTAATCGAGGGGTTCAGGGTGGTTTATTTACAGAATAACAAATACGCGGGTGTGAGTTACAGACTGGAATCTAATCGAGGGGTTCAGGGTGGTTTATTTACAGAATAACAGATACCCGGGAGTGATTTACAGACTGGAATCTAATCGAGGGGTTCGGGGTGGTTTATATATAGAATAAAAGATACCCGGGAGTGAGTTACAGACTGGAATCTAATCGAGGGGTTCAGGGTAGTTTATATACAGAATAACAGATCCCCAGGAGTGAGTTACAGACTGAAATCTAATCGAGGGGTTCAGGGTGGGTTATATATAGAATAACAGATACCCGGGAGTGAGGTACAGACTGAAATCAAATCGAGGGGTTCAGGGTGGTTTATATATAGAAAAACAGATACCTGCGAGTGAGTTACAGACTGGAATCTAATCGCGGGGTTCAGGGTGGTTTATATATAGAATAACAGATACCCGGGAGTGAGTTACAGACTGGAATCTAATCGAGGGGTTCGGGGTGGTTTATATACAGAATAACAGATACCCGGGAGTGAGTTACAGACTGGAATCTAATCGAGGGGTTCGGGGTGGTTTATATATAGAATAAAAGATACCCGGGAGTGAGTTACAGACTGGAATCTAATCGAGGGGTTCAGGGTAGTTTATATACAGAATAACAGATCCCCAGGAGTGAGTTACAGACTGAAATCTAATCGAGGGGTTCAGGGTGGGTTATATATAGAATAACAGATACCCGGGAGTGAGGTACAGACTGAAATCAAATCGAGGGGTTCAGGGTGGTTTATATATAGAAAAACAGATACCTGCGAGTGAGTTACAGACTGGAATCTAATCGAGGGGTTCAGGGTGGTTTATATATAGAATAACAGATACCCGGGAGTGAGTTACAGACTGGAATCTAATCGAGGGGTTCGGGGTGGTTTATATACAGAATAACAGATACCCGGGAGTGAGTTACAGACTGGAATCTAATCGAGGGGTTCGGGGTGGTTTATATATAGAATAACAGAGACCCGGGAGTGAGTTACAGACTGGAATCTAATCGAGGGGTTCGGGGTGGTTTATATATAGAATAACAGATACCCGGGAGTGAGTTACAGACTCGAATCTAATCGAGGGGTTCGGGGTAGTTTATATATAGAATAACAGAGACCCGTGAGTGAGTTACAGACTGGAATCTAATCGAGGGGTTCGGGGTGGTTTATATATAGAATAACAGATACCCGTGAGTGAGTTACAGACTGGAATCTAATCGAGGGGTTTGGGGTGGTTTATATATAGAATAACAGATACCCGGGAGTGAGTTACAGACTGGAATCCAATCGAGGGGTTCGGGGTGGTTTATATATAGAATCACAGATACCTGGGAGTGAGTTACAGACTGGAATCCAATCGAGGGGTTCAGGGTGGTTTATATACAGAATAACAGATACCCGGGAGTGAGTTACAGACAGGAATCTAATCGAGGGCTTCGGGTGGTTTATATATAGAATAACAGATACCCGGGAGTGAGTTACAGACTGGAATCTAATCGAGGGGTTCGGGGTGGTTTATATATAGAATAACAGATACCCGGGAGTGTGTTACAGACTGGAATCTAATCGAGGGGTTCAGGGTGGTTTATATACAGAATTACAGATACCCGGGAGTGAGTTACAGACTGGAATCTAATCGAGGGGTTCGGGGTGGTTTATATAGAGAATACCAGATACCCGGGAGTGAGTTACAGACTGGAATCTAATCGAGGGGTTCAGGGTGGTTTATATATAGAATAACAGATACCCGGGAGTGAGTTACAGACTGGAATCTAATCGAGGGGTTCGGGGTGGTTTATATACAGAATAACAGATACCCGGGAGTGAGTTACAGACTGGAATCTAATCGAGGGGTTCGGGGTGGTTTATATATAGAATAACAGAGACCCGGGAGTGAGTTACAGACTGGAATCTAATCGAGGGGTTCGGGGTGGTTTATATATAGAATAACAGATACCCGGGAGTGAGTTACAGACTGGAATCTAATCGAGGGGTTCGGGGTAGTTTATATATAGAATAACAGAGACCCGGGAGTGAGTGACAGACTGGAATCTAATCGAGGGGTTCGGGGTGGTTTATATATAGAATAACAGATACCCGGGAGTGAGTTACAGACTGGAATCTAATCGAGGGGTTCAGGTGGTTTATATATAGAATAGCAGATACCCGGGAGTGAGTTACAGACTGGAATCTAATCGAGGGGTTCGGGGTGGTTTATATAGAGAATAACAGATACCCGGGAGTGAGTTACAGACTGGAATCTAATCGAGGGGTTCGGGGTAGTTTATATATAGAATAACAGATACCCGGGAGCGAGTTACAGACTGGAATCTAATCGAGGGGTTCGGGGTGGTTTATATATAGAATAACAGATCCCGGGAGTGAGTTACAGACTGGAATCTAATCGAGGGGTTCAGAGTGGTTTATATAGAGAATAACAGATACCCGGGAGTGAGTTACAGACTGGAATCTAATCGAGGGGTTCAGGGTGGTTTATTAACAGAATAACAGATACCCGGGAGTGAGTTACAGACTGGAATCTAATCGAGGGGTTCAGGGTGGTTTATTTACAGAATAACAAATACGCGGGTGTGAGTTACAGACTGGAATCTAATCGAGGGGTTCAGGTTGGTTTATTTACAGAATAACAGATACCCGGGAGTGATTTACAGACTGGAATCTAATCGAGGGGTTCGGGGTGGTTTATATATAGAATAACAGATACCCGGGAGTGAGTTACAGACTGGAATCTAATCGAGGGGTTCAGGGTAGTTTATATACAGAATAACAGATCCCCAGGAGTGAGTTACAGACTGAAATCTAATCGAGGGGTTCAGGGTGGGTTATATATAGAATAACAGATACCCGGGAGTGAGGTACAGACTGAAATCAAATCGAGGGGTTCAGGGTGGTTTATATATAGAAAAACAGATACCTGCGAGTGAGTTACAGACTGGAATCTAATCGAGGGGTTCAGGGTGGTTTATATATAGAATAACAGATACCCGGGAGTGAGTTACAGACTGGAATCTAATCGAGGGGTTCGGGGTGGTTTATATATAGAATAACAGATACCCGGGAGTGAGTTACAGACTGGAATCTAATCGAGGGGTTCGGGGTGGTTTATATATAGAATAACAGAGACCCGGGAGTGAGTTACAGACTGGAATCTAATCGAGGGGTCCGGGGTGGTTTATATATAGAATAACAGATACCCGGGAGTGAGTTACAGACTGGAATCTAATCGAGGGGTTCGGGGTAGTTTATATATAGAATAACAGAGACCCGGGAGTGAGTGACAGACTGGAATCTAATCGAGGGGTTCGGGGTGGTTTATATATCGAATAACAGATACCCGGGAGTGAGTTACAGACTGGAATCTAATCGAGGGGTTCAGGGTGGTTTATATATAGAATAGCAGATACCCGGGAGTGAGTTACAGACTGGAATCTAATCGAGGGGTTCGGGGTGGTTTATATAGAGAATAACAGATACCCGGGAGTGAGTTACAGACTGGAATCTAATCGAGGGGTTCGGGGTAGTTTATATATAGAATAACAGATACCCGGGAGCGAGTTACAGACTGGAATCTAATCGAGGGGTTCGGGGTGGTTTATATATAGAATAACAGATCCCGGGAGTGAGTTACAGACTGGAATCTAATCGAGGGGTTCAGAGTGGTTTATATAGAGAATAACAGATACCCGGGAGTGAGTTACAGACTGGAATCTAATCGAGGGGTTCAGGGTGGTTTATTAACAGAATAACAGATACCCGGGAGTGAGTTACAGACTGGAATCTAATCGAGGGGTTCGGGGTGGTTTATATATAGAATAACAGATACCCGGGAGTGAGTTACAGACTGGAATCTAATCGAGGGGTTCAGGGTAGTTTATATACAGAATAACAGATCCCCAGGAGTGAGTTACAGACTGAAATCTAATCGAGGGGTTCAGGGTGGGTTATATATAGAATAACAGATACCCGGGAGTGAGGTACAGACTGAAATCAAATCGAGGGGTTTGGGGTAGTTTATATAGAGAATAACAGATACCCGGGAGTGAGTTACAGACTGGAATCTAATCGAGGGGTTCGGGGTGGTTTATATATAGAATAACAGTTACCGGGGAGTGAGTTACAGACTGGAATCTAATCGAGGGGTTTGGGGTAGTTTATATAGAGAATAACAGATACCCGGGAGTGAGTTACAGACTGGAATCTAATCGAGGGGTTCGGGGTGGTTTATACATAGAATAACAGACACCCGTGAGTGAGTTACAGACTGGAATCTAATCGAGGGGTTCAGGGTGGGATATATATAGAATAACAGATACCCGGAAGTGAGTTACAGACTGGAATCTAATCGAGGGGTTCAGGGTGGTTCATATATAGAATAACAGATACCGGGGAGTGTGTTACAGACTGGAATCTAATCGAGGGGTTCGGGGTGGTTTATACATAGAATAACAGACACCCGTGAGTGAGTTACAGACTGGAATCTAATCGAGGGGTTCAGGGTGGGTTATATATAGAATAACAGATACCCGGGAGTGAGTTACAGACTGGAATCTAATCGAGGGGCTCGGGGTGGTTTATATATAGAATAACAGATATCCGGGAGTGAGTTACAGACTGGAATCTAATCGAGGGTTTCGGGGTGGTTTATATATAGAATAACAGATACCCGTGAGTGAGTTACAGACTGGAATCTAATCGAGGGGTTCGGGGTGGTTTATATATAGAATAACAGATACCCGTGAGTGAGTTACAGACTGGAATCTAATCGAGGGGTTCGGGGTGGTTTATATACAGAATAACAGATACCCGGGAGTGAGTTACAGACAGGAATCTAATCGAGGGCTTCGGGTGGTTTATATATAGAATAACAGATACCCGGGAGTGAGTTACAGACTGGAATCTAATCGAGGGGTTCGGGGTGGTTTATATATAGAATAACAGATACCCGGGAGTGTGTTACAGACTGGAATCTAATCGAGGGGTTCAGGGTGGTTTATATACAGAATTACAGATACCCGGGAGTGAGTTACAGACTGGAATCTAATCGAGGGGTTCGGGGTGGTTTATATAGAGAATACCAGATACCCGGGAGTGAGTTACAGACTGGAATCTAATCGAGGGGTTCAGGGTGGTTTATATATAGAATAACAGATACCCGGGAGTGAGTTACAGACTGGAATCTAATCGAGGGGTTCGGGGTGGTTTATATACAGAATAACAGATACCCGGGAGTGAGTTACAGACTGGAATCTAATCGAGGGGTTCGGGGTGGTTTATATATAGAATAACAGAGACCCGGGAGTGAGTTACAGACTGGAATCTAATCGAGGGGTTCGGGGTGGTTTATATATAGAATAACAGATACCCGGGAGTGAGTTACAGACTGGAATCTAATCGAGGGGTTCGGGGTAGTTTATATATAGAATAACAGAGACCCGGGAGTGAGTGACAGACTGGAATCTAATCGAGGGGTTCGGGGTGGTTTATATATAGAATAACAGATACCCGGGAGTGAGTTACAGACTGGAATCTAATCGAGGGGTTCAGGGTGGTTTATATATAGAATAGCAGATACCCGGGAGTGAGTTACAGACTGGAATCTAATCGAGGGGTTCGGGGTGGTTTATATAGAGAATAACAGATACCCGGGAGTGAGTTACAGACTGGAATCTAATCGAGGGGTTCGGGGTAGTTTATATATAGAATAACAGATACCCGGGAGCGAGTTACAGACTGGAATTTAATCGAGGGGTTCGGGGTGGTTTATATATAGAATAACAGATCCCGGGAGTGAGTTACAGACTGGAATCTAATCGAGGTGTTCAGGGTGGTTTATATATAGAATAACAGAGACCCGCGAGTCAGTTACAGACTGGAATCTAATCGAGGTGTTATGGGTGGTCTATATATAGAATAACAGATACCCGGGAGTGAGTTACAGACTGGAATCTAATCGAGTGGTTCAGGGTGGGTTATATACAGAATAACAGATCCCCAGGAGTGACTTACAGACTGAAATCTAATCGAGGGGTTCAGGGTGGTTTACATATAGAATAACAGATACCCGGGAGTGAGTTACAGACTGGAATCTAATCGAGGGGTTCGGGGTAGTTTATATATAGAATAACAGAGACCCGGGAGTGAGTGACAGACTGGAATCTAATCGAGGGGTTCGGGGTGGTTTATATATAGAATAACAGATACCCGGGAGTGAGTTACAGACTGGAATCTAATCGAGGGGTTCAGGGTGGTTTATATATAGAATAGCAGATACCCGGGAGTGAGTTACAGACTGGAATCTAATCGAGGGGTTCGGGGTGGTTTATATAGAGAATAACAGATACCCGGGAGTGAGTTACAGACTGGAATCTAATCGAGGGGTTCGGGGTAGTTTATATATAGAATAACAGATACCCGGGAGCGAGTTACAGACTGGAATCTAATCGAGGGGTTCGGGGTGGTTTATATATAGAATAACAGATCCCGGGAGTGAGTTACAGACTGGAATCTAATCGAGGGGTTCAGAGTGGTTTATATAGAGAATAACAGATACCCGGGAGTGAGTTACAGACTGGAATCTAATCGAGGGGTTCAGGGTGGTTTATTAACAGAATAACAGATACCCGGGAGTGAGTTACAGACTGGAATCTAATCGAGGGGTTCGGGGTGGTTTATATATAGAATAACAGATACCCGGGAGTGAGTTACAGACTGGAATCTAATCGAGGGGTTCAGGGTAGTTTATATACAGAATAACAGATCCCCAGGAGTGAGTTACAGACTGAAATCTAATCGAGGGGTTCAGGGTGGGTTATATATAGAATAACAGATACCCGGGAGTGAGGTACAGACTGAAATCAAATCGAGGGGTTTGGGGTAGTTTATATAGAGAATAACAGATACCCGGGAGTGAGTTACAGACTGGAATCTAATCGAGGGGTTCGGGGTGGTTTATATATAGAATAACAGTTACCGGGGAGTGAGTTACAGACTGGAATCTAATCGAGGGGTTTGGGGTAGTTTATATAGAGAATAACAGATACCCGGGAGTGAGTTACAGACTGGAATCTAATCGAGGGGTTCGGGGTGGTTTATACATAGAATAACAGACACCCGTGAGTGAGTTACAGACTGGAATCTAATCGAGGGGTTCAGGGTGGGATATATATAGAATAACAGATACCCGGAAGTGAGTTACAGACTGGAATCTAATCGAGGGGTTCAGGGTGGTTCATATATAGAATAACAGATACCGGGGAGTGTGTTACAGACTGGAATCTAATCGAGGGGTTCGGGGTGGTTTATACATAGAATAACAGACACCCGTGAGTGAGTTACAGACTGGAATCTAATCGAGGGGTTCAGGGTGGGTTATATATAGAATAACAGATACCCGGGAGTGAGTTACAGACTGGAATCTAATCGAGGGGCTCGGGGTGGTTTATATATAGAATAACAGATATCCGGGAGTGAGTTACAGACTGGAATCTAATCGAGGGTTTCGGGGTGGTTTATATATAGAATAACAGATACCCGTGAGTGAGTTACAGACTGGAATCTAATCGAGGGGTTCGGGGTGGTTTATATATAGAATAACAGATACCCGTGAGTGAGTTACAGACTGGAATCTAATCGAGGGGTTCGGGGTGGTTTATATACAGAATAACAGATACCCGGGAGTGAGTTACAGACAGGAATCTAATCGAGGGCTTCGGGTGGTTTATATATAGAATAACAGATACCCGGGAGTGAGTTACAGACTGGAATCTAATCGAGGGGTTCGGGGTGGTTTATATATAGAATAACAGATACCCGGGAGTGTGTTACAGACTGGAATCTAATCGAGGGGTTCAGGGTGGTTTATATACAGAATTACAGATACCCGGGAGTGAGTTACAGACTGGAATCTAATCGAGGGGTTCGGGGTGGTTTATATAGAGAATACCAGATACCCGGGAGTGAGTTACAGACTGGAATCTAATCGAGGGGTTCAGGGTGGTTTATATATAGAATAACAGATACCCGGGAGTGAGTTACAGACTGGAATCTAATCGAGGGGTTCGGGGTGGTTTATATACAGAATAACAGATACCCGGGAGTGAGTTACAGACTGGAATCTAATCGAGGGGTTCGGGGTGGTTTATATATAGAATAACAGAGACCCGGGAGTGAGTTACAGACTGGAATCTAATCGAGGGGTTCGGGGTGGTTTATATATAGAATAACAGATACCCGGGAGTGAGTTACAGACTGGAATCTAATCGAGGGGTTCGGGGTAGTTTATATATAGAATAACAGAGACCCGGGAGTGAGTGACAGACTGGAATCTAATCGAGGGGTTCGGGGTGGTTTATATATAGAATAACAGATACCCGGGAGTGAGTTACAGACTGGAATCTAATCGAGGGGTTCAGGGTGGTTTATATATAGAATAGCAGATACCCGGGAGTGAGTTACAGACTGGAATCTAATCGAGGGGTTCGGGGTGGTTTATATAGAGAATAACAGATACCCGGGAGTGAGTTACAGACTGGAATCTAATCGAGGGGTTCGGGGTAGTTTATATATAGAATAACAGATACCCGGGAGCGAGTTACAGACTGGAATTTAATCGAGGGGTTCGGGGTGGTTTATATATAGAATAACAGATCCCGGGAGTGAGTTACAGACTGGAATCTAATCGAGGTGTTCAGGGTGGTTTATATATAGAATAACAGAGACCCGCGAGTCAGTTACAGACTGGAATCTAATCGAGGTGTTATGGGTGGTCTATATATAGAATAACAGATACCCGGGAGTGAGTTACAGACTGGAATCTAATCGAGTGGTTCAGGGTGGGTTATATACAGAATAACAGATCCCCAGGAGTGACTTACAGACTGAAATCTAATCGAGGGGTTCAGGGTGGTTTACATATAGAATAACAGATACCCGGGAGTGAGGTACCGACTGGAATCAAATCGAGGGGTTCAGGGTGGTTTATATATAGAAAAACAGATACCTGGGAGTGAGTTACAGACTGGAATCTAATCGAGGGGTTCGGGGTGGGTTACATATAGAATAACAGATACCCGGGAGTGAGTTACAGACTGGAATCTAATCGAGGGGTTCGGGGTGGGTTATATATAGAATAACAGATACCCGGGAGTGAGTTACAGACTGGAATCTAATCGAGGGGTTCAGGGTGGTTTATATATAGAATAACAGATACCCGGGAGTGAGTTTCAGACTGGAATCTAATCGAGGGGTTCGGGGTGAATTATATATAGAATAACAGATACCCGGGAGTGAGTTACAGACTGGAATCCAATCGAGGGGTTCGGGGTGGTTTATATCTAGAATAACAGATACCGGGGAGTGAGTTACAGACTGGAATCTAATCGAGGGGTTCGGGGTGGTTTATATATAGAATAACAGATACCGGGGAGTGAGTTACAGACTGGAATCTAATCGAGGGGTTTGGGGTAGTTTATATAGAGAATAACAGATACCCGGGAGTGAGTTACAGACTGGAATCTAATCGAGGGGTTCGGGGTGGTTTATACATAGAATAACAGACACCCGTGAGTGAGTTACAGACTGGAATCTAATCGAGGGGTTCAGGGTGGGATATATATAGAATAGCAGATACCCGGAAGTGAGTTACAGACTGGAATCTAATCGAGGGGTTCAGGGTGGTTCATATATAGAATAACAGATACCGGGGAGTGTGTTACAGACTGGAATCTAATCGAGGGGTTCGGGGTGGTTTATACATAGAATAACAGACACCCGTGAGTGAGTTACAGACTGGAATCTAATCGAGGGGTTCAGGGTGGGTTATATATAGAATAACAGATACCCGGGAGTGAGTTACAGACTGGAATCTAATCGAGGGGCTCGGGGTGGTTTATATATAGAATAACAGATATCCGGGAGTGAGTTACAGACTGGAATCTAATCGAGGGGTTCGGGGTGGTTTATATATAGAATAACAGATACCCGTGAGTGAGTTACAGACTGGAATCTAATCGAGGGGTTCGGGGTGGTTTATATGCAGAATAACAGATACCCGGGAGTGAGTTACAGACAGGAATCTAATCGAGGGCTTCGGGTGGTTTATATATAGAATAACAGATACCCGGGAGTGAGTTACAGACTGGAATCTAATCGAGGGGTTCGGGGTGGTTTATATATAGAATAACAGATACCCGGGAGTGTGTTACAGACTGGAATCTAATCGAGGGGTTCAGGGTGGTTTATATACAGAATTACAGATACCCGGGAGTGAGTTACAGACTGGAATCTAATCGAGGGGTTCGGGGTGGTTTATATAGAGAATACCAGATACCCGGGAGTTAGTTACAGACTGGAATCTAATCGAGGGGTTCAGGGTGGTTTATATATAGAATAACAGATACCCGGGAGTGAGTTACAGACTGGAATCTAATCGAGGGGTTCGGGGTGGTTTATATACAGAATAACAGATACCCGGGAGTGAGTTACAGACTGGAATCTAATCGAGGGGTTCGGGGTGGTTTATATATAGAATAACAGAGACCCGGGAGTGAGTTACAGACTGGAATCTAATCGAGGGGTTCGGGGTGGTTTATATATAGAATAACAGATACCCGGGAGTGAGTTACAGACTGGAATCTAATTGAGGGGTTCGGGGTAGTTTATATATAGAATAACAGAGACCCGGGAGTGAGTGACAGACTGGAATCTAATCGAGGGGTTCGGGGTGGTTTATATATAGAATAACAGATACCCGGGAGTGAGTTACAGACTGGAATCTAATCGAGGGGTTCAGGGTGGTTTATATATAGAATAGCAGATACCCGGGAGTGAGTTACAGACTGGAATCTAATCGAGGGGTTCGGGGTGGTTTATATAGAGAATAACAGATACCCGGGAGTGAGTTACAGACTGGAATCTAATCGAGGGGTTCGGGGTAGTTTATATATAGAATAACAGATACCCGGGAGCGAGTTACAGACTGGAATTTAATCGAGGGGTTCGGGGTGGTTTATATATAGAATAACAGATCCCGGGAGTGAGTTACAGACTGGAATCTAATCGAGGGGTTCAGAGTGGTTTATATAGAGAATAACAGATACCCGGGAGTGAGTTACAGACTGGAATCTAATCGAGGGGTTCAGGGTGGTTTATTAACAGAATAACAGATACCCGGGAGTGAGTTACAGACTGGAATCTAATCGAGGGGTTCAGGGTGGTTTATTTACAGAATAACAAATACGCGGGTGTGAGTTACAGACTGGAATCTAATCGAGGGGTTCAGGGTGGTTTATTTACAGAATAACAGATACCCGGGAGTGATTTACAGACTGGAATCTAATCGAGGGGTTCGGGGTGGTTTATATATAGAATAACAGATACCCGGGAGTGAGTTACAGACTGGAATCTAATCGAGGGGTTCAGGGTAGTTTATATGCAGAATAACAGATCCCCAGGAGTGAGTTACAGACTGAAATCTAATCGAGGGGTTCAGGGTGGGTTATATATAGAATAACAGATACCCGGGAGTGAGGTACAGACTGAAATCAAATCGAGGGGTTCAGGGTGGTTTATATATAGAAAAACAGATACCTGCGAGTGAGTTACAGACTGGAATCTAATCGAGGGGTTCAGGGTGGTTTATATATAGAATAACAGATACCCGGGAGTGAGTTACAGACTGGAATCTAATCGAGGGGTTCGGGGTGGTTTATATACAGAATAACAGATACCCGGGAGTGAGTTACAGACTGGAATCTAATCGAGGGGTTCGGGGTGGTTTATATATAGAATAACAGAGACCCGGGAGTGAGTTACAGACTGGAATCTAATCGAGGGGTTCGGGGTGGTTTATATATAGAATAACAGATACCCGGGAGTGAGTTACAGACTGGAATCTAATCGAGGGGTTCGGGGTAGTTTATATATAGAATAACAGAGACCCGGGAGTGAGTGACAGACTGGAATCTAATCGAGGGGTTCGGGGTGGTTTATATATAGAATAACAGATACCCGGGAGTGAGTTACAGACTGGAATCTAATCGAGGGGTTCAGGGTGGTTTATATATAGAATAGCAGATACCCGGGAGTGAGTTACAGACTGGAATCTAATCGAGGGGTTCGGGGTGGTTTATATAGAGAATAACAGATACCCGGGAGTGAGTTACAGACTGGAATCTAATCGAGGGGTTCGGGGTAGTTTATATATAGAATAACAGATACCCGGGAGCGAGTTACAGACTGGAATCTAATCGAGGGGTTCGGGGTGGTTTATATATAGAATAACAGATCCCGGGAGTGAGTTACAGACTGGAATCTAATCGAGGGGTTCAGAGTGTTTTATATAGAGAATAACAGATACCCGGGAGTGAGTTACAGACTGGAATCTAATCGAGGGGTTCAGGGTGGTTTATTAACAGAATAACAGATACCCGGGAGTGAGTTACAGACTGGAATCTAATCGAGGGGTTCAGGGTGGTTTATTTACAGAATAACAAATACGCGGGTGTGAGTTACAGACTGGAATCTAATCGAGGGGTTCAGGGTGGTTTATTTACAGAATAACAGATACCCGGGAGTGAGTTACAGACTGGAATCTAATCGAGGGGTTCGGGGTGGTTTATATATAGAATAACAGATACCCGGGAGTGAGTTACAGACTGGAATCTAATCGAGGGGTTCAGGGTAGTTTATATACAGAATAACAGATCCCCAGGAGTGAGTTACAGACTGAAATCTAATCGAGGGGTTCAGGGTGGGTTATATATAGAATAACAGATACCCGGGAGTGAGGTACAGACTGAAATCAAATCGAGGGGTTCAGGGTGGTTTATATATAGAAAAACAGATACTTGCGAGTGAGTTACAGACTGGAATGTAATCGAGGGGTTCGGGGTGGGTTACATATAGAATAACAGATACCCGGGAGTGAGTTACAGACTGGAATCTAATTGAGGGGTTCAGGGTGGTTTATATATAAAATAACAGATACCTGGGAGTGAGTTACAGACTGGAATCTAATCGAGGTGTTCAGGGTGGTTTATATATAGAATAACAGATACCCGCGAGTCAGTGACAGACTGGAATCTAATCGAGGTGTTCAGGGTGGTTTATATATAGAATAACAGATACCGGGGAGTGAGTTACAGACTGGAATCTAATCGAGGTGTTCAGGGTGGTTTATATATAGAATAACAGATACCCGCGAGTCAGTTACAGACTGGAATCTAATCGAGGTGTTCAGTGTGGTTTATATATAGAATAACAGATACCCGGTAGTGAGTTACAGACTGGAATCTAATCGAGGGGTTCGGGGTGGGTTATATATAGAATAACAGATACCCGGGAGTGAGTTACAGACTGGAATCTAATCGAGGGGTTCAGGGTGGTTTATATATAGAATAACAGATACCCGGGAGTGAGTTTCAGACTGGAATCTAATCGAGGGGTTCGGGGTGAATTATATATAGAATAACAGATACCCGGGAGTGAGTTACAGACTGGAATCTAATCGAGGGGTTCGGGGTGGTTTATATCTAGAATAACAGATACCGGGGAGTGAGTTACAGACTGGAATCTAATCGAGGGGTTCGGGGTGGTTTATATATAGAATAACAGATACCGGGGAGTGAGTTACAGACTGGAATCTAATCGAGGGGTTTGGGGTAGTTTATATAGAGAATAACAGATACCCGGGAGTGAGTTACAGACTGGAATCTAATCGAGGGGTTCGGGGTGGTTTATACATAGAATAACAGACACCCGTGAGTGAGTTACAGACTGGAATCTAATCGAGGGGTTCAGGGTGGGATATATATAGAATAACAGATACCCGGAAGTGAGTTACAGACTGGAATCTAATCGAGGGGTTCAGGGTGGTTCATATATAGAATAACAGATACCGGGGAGTGTGTTACAGACTGGAATCTAATCGAGGGGTTCGGGGTGGTTTATACATAGAATAACAGACACCCGTGAGTGAGTTACAGACTGGAATCTAATCGAGGGGTTCAGGGTGGGTTATTTATAGAATAACAGATACCCGGGAGTGAGTTACAGACTGGAATCTAATCGAGGGGCTCGGGGTGGTTTATATATAGAATAACAGATATCCGGGAGTGAGTTACAGACTGGAATCTAATCGAGGGTTTCGGGGTGGTTTATATATAGAATAACAGATACCCGTGAGTGAGTTACAGACTGGAATCTAATCGAGGGGTTCGGGGTGGTTTATATATAGAATAACAGATACCCGTGAGTGAGTTACAGACTGGAATCTAATCGAGGGGTTCGGGGTGGTTTATATACAGAATAACAGATACCCGGGAGTGAGTTACAGACAGGAATCTAATCGAGGGCTTCGGGTGGTTTATATATAGAATAACAGATACCCGGGAGTGAGTTACAGACTGGAATCTAATCGAGGGGTTCGGGGTGGTTTATATATAGAATAACAGATACCCGGGAGTGTGTTACAGACTGGAATCTAATCGAGGGGTTCAGGGTGGTTTATATACAGAATTACAGATACCCGGGAGTGAGTTACAGACTGGAATCTAATCGAGGGGTTCGGGGTGGTTTATATAGAGAATACCAGATACCCGGGAGTTAGTTACAGACTGGAATCTAATCGAGGGGTTCAGGGTGGTTTATATATAGAATAACAGATACCCGGGAGTGAGTTACAGACTGGAATCTAATCGAGGGGTTCGGGGTGGTTTATATACAGAATAACAGATACCCGGGAGTGAGTTACAGACTGGAATCTAATCGAGGGGTTCGGGGTGGTTTATATATAGAATAACAGAGACCCGGGAGTGAGTTACAGACTGGAATCTAATCGAG
The DNA here is from genome assembly GCF_047496885.1 of Scyliorhinus torazame. Lineage (NCBI taxonomy): Eukaryota > Metazoa > Chordata > Chondrichthyes > Carcharhiniformes > Scyliorhinidae > Scyliorhinus > Scyliorhinus torazame. The sequence goes on along the minus strand of NW_027308123.1, from coordinate 119,090 downwards.
GGGTTCGGGGTGGTTTATATATAGCATAACAGATACCCGGGAGTGAGTTACAGACTGGAATCTAATCGAGGGGTTCGGGGTAGTTTATATATAGAATAACAGAGACCCGGGAGTGAGTGACAGACTGGAATCTAATCGAGGGGTTCGGGGTGGTTTATATATAGAATAACAGATACCCGGGAGTGAGTTACAGACTGGAATCTAATCGAGGGGTTCAGGGTGGTTTATATATAGAATAGCAGATACCCGGGAGTGAGTTACAGACTGGAATCTAATCGAGGGGTTCGGGGTGGTTTATATAGAGAATAACAGATACCCGGGAGTGAGTTACAGACTGGAATCTAATCGAGGGGTTCGGGGTAGTTTATATATAGAATAACAGATACCCGGGAGTGAGGTACAGACTGGAATTTAATCGAGGGGTTCGGGGTGGTTTATATATAGAATAACAGATCCCGGGAGTGAGTTACAGACTGGAATCTAATCGAGGGGTTCAGAGTGGTTTATATAGAGAATAACAGATACCCGGGAGTGAGTTACAGACTGGAATCTAATCGAGGGGTTCAGGGTGGTTTATTAACAGAATAACAGATACCCGGGAGTGAGTTACAGACTGGAATCTAATCGAGGGGTTCAGGGTGGTTTATTTACAGAATAACAAATACGCGGGTGTGAGTTACAGACTGGAATCTAATCGAGGGGTTCAGGGTGGTTTATTTACAGAATAACAGATACCCGGGAGTGATTTACAGACTGGAATCTAATCGAGGGGTTCGGGGTGGTTTATATATAGAATAACAGATACCCGGGAGTGAGTTACAGACTGGAATCTAATCGAGGGGTTCAGGGTAGTTTATATACAGAATAACAGATCCCCAGGAGTGAGTTACAGACTGAAATCTAATCGAGGGGTTCAGGGTGGGTTATATATAGAATAACAGATACCCGGGAGTGAGTTACAGACTGGAATCTAATCGAGGGGTTCAGGGTGGTTTATATATAGAATAACAGATACCCGGGAGTGAGTTTCAGACTGGAATCTAATCGAGGGGTTCGGGGTGAATTATATATAGAATAACAGATACCCGGGAGTGAGTTACAGACTGGAATCTAATCGAGGGGTTCGGGGTGGTTTATATCTAGAATAACAGATACCGGGGAGTGAGTTACAGACTGGAATCTAATCGAGGGGTTCGGGGTGGTTTATATATAGAATAACAGATACCGGGGAGTGAGTTACAGACTGGAATCTAATCGAGGGGTTTGGGGTAGTTTATATAGAGAATAACAGATACCCGGGAGTGAGTTACAGACTGGAATCTAATCGAGGGGTTCGGGGTGGTTTATACATAGAATAACAGACACCCGTGAGTGAGTTACAGACTGGAATCTAATCGAGGGGTTCAGGGTGGGATATATATAGAATAACAGATACCCGGAAGTGAGTTACAGACTGGAATCTAATCGAGGGGTTCAGGGTGGTTCATATATAGAATAACAGATACCGGGGAGTGTGTTACAGACTGGAATCTAATCGAGGGGTTCGGGGTGGTTTATACATAGAATAACAGACACCCGTGAGTGAGTTACAGACTGGAATCTAATCGAGGGGTTCAGGGTGGTTTATATATAGAATAACAGATATTCGGGAGTGAGTTACAGACTGGAATCTAATCGAGGGGTTCGCGGTGGTTTATATATAGAATAACAGATATTCGGGAGTGAGTTACAGACTGGAATCTAATCGAGGGGTTCAGGGTGGGTTATATATAGAATAACAGATACCCGGGAGTGAGTTACAGACTGGAATCTAATCGAGGGGCTCGGGGTGGTTTATATATAGAATAACAGATATCCGGGAGTGAGTTACAGACTGGAATCTAATCGAGGGTTTCGGGGTGGTTTATATATAGAATAACAGATACCCGTGAGTGAGTTACAGACTGGAATCTAATCGAGGGGTTCGGGGTGGTTTATATATAGAATAACAGATACCCGTGAGTGAGTTACAGACTGGAATCTAATCGAGGGGTTCGGGGTGGTTTATATACAGAATAACAGATACCCGGGAGTGAGTTACAGACAGGAATCTAATCGAGGGCTTCGGGTGGTTTATATATAGAATAACAGATACCCGGGAGTGAGTTACAGACTGGAATCTAATCGAGGGGTTCGGGGTGGTTTATATATAGAATAACAGATACCCGGGAGTGAGTTACAGACTGGAATCTAATCGAGGGGTTCGGGGTGGTTTATATATAGAATAACAGATACCCGGGAGTGTGTTACAGACTGGAATCTAATCGAGGGGTTCAGGGTGGTTTATATACAGAATTACAGATACCCGGGAGTGAGTTACAGACTGGAATCTAATCGAGGGGTTCGGGGTGGTTTATATAGAGAATACCAGATACCCGGGAGTTAGTTACAGACTGGAATCTAATCGAGGGGTTCAGGGTGGTTTATATATAGAATAACAGATACCCGGGAGTGAGTTACAGACTGGAATCTAATCGAGGGGTTCGGGGTGGTTTATATACAGAATAACAGATACCCGGGAGTGAGTTACAGACTGGAATCTAATCGAGGGGTTCGGGGTGGTTTATATATAGAATAACAGAGACCCGGGAGTGAGTTACAGACTGGAATCTAATCGAGGGGTTCGGGGTGGTTTATATATAGAATAACAGATACCCGGGAGTGAGTTACAGACTGGAATCTAATCGAGGGGTTCGGGGTAGTTTATAAACAGAATAACAGAGACCCGGGAGTGAGTGACAGACTGGAATCTAATCGAGGGGTTCGGGGTGGTTTATATATAGAATAACAGATACCCGGGAGTGAGTTACAGACTGGAATCTAATCGAGGGGTTCAGGGTGGTTTATATATAGAATAGCAGATACCCGGGAGTGAGTTACAGACTGGAATCTAATCGAGGGGTTCGGGGTGGTTTATATAGAGAATAACAGATACCCGGGAGTGAGTTACAGACTGGAATCTAATCGAGGGGTTCGGGGTAGTTTATATATAGAATAACAGATACCCGGGAGCGAGTTACAGACTGGAATTTAATCGAGGGGTTCGGGGTGGTTTATATATAGAATAACAGATCCCGGGAGTGAGTTACAGACTGGAATCTAATCGAGGGGTTCAGAGTGGTTTATATAGAGAATAACAGATACCCGGGAGTGAGTTACAGACTGGAATCTAATCGAGGGGTTCAGGGTGGTTTATTAACAGAATAACAGATACCCGGGAGTGAGTTACAGACTGGAATCTAATCGAGGGGTTCAGGGTGGTTTATTTACAGAATAACAAATACGCGGGTGTGAGTTACAGACTGGAATCTAATCGAGGGGTTCAGGGTGGTTTATTTACAGAATAACAGATACCCGGGAGTGATTTACAGACTGGAATCTAATCGAGGGGTTCGGGGTGGTTTATATATAGAATAACAGATACCCGGGAGTGAGTTACAGACTGGAATCTAATCGAGGGGTTCAGGGTAGTTTATATACAGAATAACAGATCCCCAGGAGTGAGTTACAGACTGAAATCTAATCGAGGGGTTCAGGGTGGGTTATATATAGAATAACAGATACCCGGGAGTGAGTTACAGACTGGAATCTAATCGAGGGGTTCGGGGTGGTTTATATACAGAATAACAGATACCCGGGAGTGAGTTACAGACTGGAATCTAATCGAGGGGTTCGGGGTGGTTTATATATAGAATAACAGAGACCCGGGAGTGAGTTACAGACTGGAATCTAATCGAGGGGTTCGGGGTGGTTTATATATAGAATAACAGATACCCGGGAGTGAGTTACAGACTGGAATCTAATCGAGGGGTTCGGGGTAGTTTATATATAGAATAACAGAGACCCGGGAGTGAGTGACAGACTGGAATCTAATCGAGGGGTTCGGGGTGGTTTATATATAGAATAACAGATACCCGGGAGTGAGTTACAGACTGGAATCTAATCGAGGGGTTCAGGGTGGTTTATATATAGAATAGCAGATACCCGGGAGTGAGTTACAGACTGGAATCTAATTGAGGGGTTCGGGGTGGTTTATATAGAGAATAACAGATACCCGGGAGTGAGTTACAGACTGGAATCTAATCGAGGGGTTCGGGGTAGTTTATATATAGAATAACAGATACCCGGGAGCGAGTTACAGACTGGAATCTAATCGAGGGGTTCGGGGTGGTTTATATATAGAATAACAGATCCCGGGAGTGAGTTACAGACTGGAATCTAATCGAGGGGTTCAGAGTGTTTTATATAGAGAATAACAGATACCCGGGAGTGAGTTACAGACTGGAATCTAATCGAGGGGTTCAGGGTGGTTTATTAACAGAATAACAGATACCCGGGAGTGAGTTACAGACTGGAATCTAATCGAGGGGTTCAGGGTGGTTTATTTACAGAATAACAAATACGCGGGTGTGAGTTACAGACTGGAATCTAATCGAGGGGTTCAGGGTGGTTTATTTACAGAATAACAGATACCCGGGAGTGAGTTACAGACTGGAATCTAATCGAGGGGTTCGGGGTGGTTTATATATAGAATAACAGATACCCGGGAGTGAGTTACAGACTGGAATCTAATCGAGGGGTTCAGGGTAGTTTATATACAGAATAACAGATCCCCAGGAGTGAGTTACAGACTGAAATCTAATCGAGGGGTTCAGGGTGGGTTATATATAGAATAACAGATACCCGGGAGTGAGGTACAGACTGAAATCAAATCGAGGGGTTCAGGGTGGTTTATATATAGAAAAACAGATACCTGCGAGTGAGTTACAGACTGGAATGTAATCGAGGGGTTCGGGGTGGGTTACATATAGAATAACAGATACCCGGGAGTGAGTTACAGACTGGAATCTAATCGAGGGGTTCAGGGTGGTTTATATATAAAATAACAGATACCTGGGAGTGAGTTACAGACTGGAATCAAATCGAGGTGTTCAGGGTGGTTTATATATAGAATAACAGAGACCCGCGAGTCAGTTACAGACTGGAATCTAATCGAGGTGTTATGGGTGGTTTATATATAGAATAACAGATACCCGGGAGTGAGTTACAGACTGGAATCTAATCGAGTGGTTCAGGGTGGGTTATATACAGAATAACAGATCCCCAGGAGTGACTTACAGACTGAAAGCTAATCGAGGGGTTCAGGGTGGTTTATATATAGAATAACAGATACCCGGGAGTGAGGTACCGACTGGAATCAAATCGAGGGGTTCAGGGTGGTTTATATATAGAAAAACAGATACCTGGGAGTGAGTTACAGACTGGAATCTAATCGAGGGGTTCGGGGTGGGTTACATATAGAATAACAGATACCCGGGAGTGAGTTACAGACTGGAATCTAATCGAGGGGTTCAGGGTGGTTTATATATAAAATAACAGATACCTGGGAGTGAGTTACAGACTGGAATCTAATCGAGGTGTTCAGGGTGGTTTATATATAGAATAACAGATACCCGCGAGTCAGTGACAGACTGGAATCTAATCGAGGTGTTCAGGGTGGTTTATATATAGAATAACAGATACCGGGGAGTGAGTTACAGACTGGAATCTAATCGAGGTGTTCAGGGTGGTTTATATATAGAATAACAGATACCCGCGAGTCAGTTACAGACTGGAATCTAATCGAGGTGTTCAGTGTGGTTTATATATAGAATAACAGATACCCGGTAGTGAGTTACAGACTGGAATCTAATCGAGGGGTTCGGGGTGGGTTATATATAGAATAACAGATACCCGGGAGTGAGTTACAGACTGGAATCTAATCGAGGGGTTCAGGGTGGTTTATATATAGAATAACAGATACCCGGGAGTGAGTTTCAGACTGGAATCTAATCGAGGGGTTCGGGGTGAATTATATATAGAATAACAGATACCCGGGAGTGAGTTACAGACTGGAATCTAATCGAGGGGTTCGGGGTGGTTTATATCTAGAATAACAGATACCGGGGACTGAGTTACAGACTGGAATCTAATCGAGGGGTTCGGGGTGGTTTATATATAGAATAACAGATACCGGGGAGTGAGTTACAGACTGGAATCTAATCGAGGGGTTTGGGGTAGTTTATATAGAGAATAACAGATACCCGGGAGTGAGTTACAGACTGGAATCTAATCGAGGGGTTCGGGGTGGTTTATACATAGAATAACAGACACCCGTGAGTGAGTTACAGACTGGAATCTAATCAAGGGGTTCAGGGTGGGTTATATATAGAATAACAGATACCCGGAAGTGAGTTACAGACTGGAATCTAATCGAGGGGTTCAGGGTGGTTCATATATAGAATAACAGATACCGGGGAGTGTGTTACAGACTGGAATCTAATCGAGGGGTTCGGGGTGGTTTATACATAGAATAACAGACACCCGTGAGTGAGTTACAGACTGGAATCTAATCGAGGGGTTCAGGGTGGGTTATATATAGAATAACAGATACCCGGGAGTGAGTTACAGACTGGAATCTAATCGAGGGGTTCGGTGTGGTTGAGATATAGAATAACAGATACCCGGGAGTGAGTTACAGACTGGAATCTAATCGAGGGTTTCGGGGTGGTTTATATATAGAATAACAGATACCCGTGAGTGAGTTACAGACTGGAATCTAATCGAGGGGTTCAGGGTGGTTTGTATGTGGAATAACAGATACCCAGGAGTGAGTTACAGACTGGAATCTAATTGAGGGGTTCGGGGTGGTTTATGTATAGAATAACAGATACCCGGGAGTGAGTTACAGACTGGAATCTAATCGAGGGGTTCAGGGTGGATTATATATAGAATAACAGATACCCGGGAGTGAGTTACAGACTGGAATCTAATCGAGGGGTTTGGGGTGGTTTATATATAGAATAACAGATACCCGGGAGTGAGTTACAGACTGGAATCCAATCGAGGGGTTCGGGGTGGTTTATATATAGAATAACAGATACCCGGGAGTGAGTTACAGACTGGAATCTAATCGAGGGGTTCGGGGTGGATTATATATAGAATAACAGAATCCCGGGAGTGAGTTACAGACTGGAATCTAATCGAGGGGTTCGGGGTGGTTTATATATAGAATAACAGATACCCGTGAGTGAGTTACAGGCTGGAATCTAATCGAGGGGTTCAGGGTGGTTTATATATAGAATAACAGATACCCGGGAGTGAGTTACAGACTGGAATCTAATCGAGGGGTTCAGGGTGGTTTATATATAGAATAACAGATACCCGGGAGTGAGTTACAGACTGGAATCTAATTGAGGGGTTCGGGGTTGTTTATATATAGAATAACCAATACCCGTGAGTGAGTTACAGACTGCAATCTAATCGAGGGGTTCAGGGTGGTTTATATATAGAATAACAGATACCCACGAGTCAGTTACAGACTGGAATCTAATCGAGGGGTTCAGGGTGGTTTATATAGAGAATAACAGATACCCGGGAGTGAGTTACAGACTGGAATCTAATCGAGGGGTTCGGGGTGGGTTATATATAGAATAACAGATACGCGGGAGTGAGTTACAGACTGGAATCTGATTGAGGGGTTCAGGGTGGTTTATATATAGAATAACAGATACCCGAGAGTGAGTTACAGACTGGAATCTAATCGAGGGGTTCAGGGTGGTTTATATATAGAATAACAGATACCCGGGAGTGAGGTACCGACTGGAATCAAATCGAGGGGTTCAGGGTGGTTTATATATAGAAAAACAGATACCTGGGAGTGAGTTACAGACTGGAATCTAATCGAGGGGTTCGGGGTGGGTTACATATAGAATAACAGATACCCGGGAGTGAGTTACAGACTGGAATCTAATCGAGGGGTTCAGGGTGGTTTATATATAAAATAACAGATACCTGGGAGTGAGTTACAGACTGGAATCTAATCGAGGTGTTCAGGGTGGTTTATATATAGAATAACAGATACCCGCGAGTCAGTGACAGACTGGAATCTAATCGAGGTGTTCAGGGTGGTTTATATATAGAATAACAGATACCGGGGAGTGAGTTACAGACTGGAATCTAATCGAGGTGTTCAGGGTGGTTTATATATAGAATAACAGATACCCGCGAGTCAGTTACAGACTGGAATCTAATCGAGGTGTTCAGTGTGGTTTATATATAGAATAACAGATACCCGGTAGTGAGTTACAGACTGGAATCTAATCGAGGGGTTCGGGGTGGGTTATATATAGAATAACAGATACCCGGGAGTGAGTTACAGACTGGAATCTAATCGAGGGGTTCGGGGTGGTTTATATCTAGAATAACAGATACCGGGGAGTGAGTTACAGACTGGAATCTAATCGAGGGGTTCGGGGTGGTTTATATATAGAATAACAGATACCGGGGAGTGAGTTACAGACTGGAATCTAATCGAGGGGTTTGGGGTAGTTTATATAGAGAATAACAGATACCCGGGAGTGAGTTACAGACTGGAATCTAATCGAGGGGTTCGGGGTGGTTTATACATAGAATAACAGACACCCGTGAGTGAGTTACAGACTGGAATCTAATCGAGGGGTTCAGGGTGGGTTATATATAGAATAACAGATACCCGGAAGTGAGTTACAGACTGGAATCTAATCGAGGGGTTCAGGGTGGTTCATATATAGAATAACAGATACCGGGGAGTGTGTTACAGACTGGAATCTAATCGAGGGGTTCGGGGTGGTTTATACATAGAATAACAGACACCCGTGAGTGAGTTACAGACTGGAATCTAATCGAGGGGTTCAGGGTGGGTTATATATAGAATAACAGATACCCGGGAGTGAGTTACAGACTGGAATCTAATCGAGGGGCTCGGGGTGGTTTATATATAGAATAATAGATATCCGGGAGTGAGTTACAGACTGGAATCTAATCGAGGGTTTCGGGGTGGTTTATATATAGAATAACAGATACCCGTGAGTGAGTTACAGACTGGAATCTAATCGAGGGGTTCGGGGTGGTTTATATATAGAATAACAGATACCCGTGAGTGAGTTACAGACTGGAATCTAATCGAGGGGTTCGGGGTGGTTTATATATAGAATAACAGATACCCGTGAGTGAGTTACAGATTGGAATCTAATCGAGGGGTTCAGGGTGGTTTATATATAGAATAACAGATACCCGTGAGTGAGTTACAGACTGGAATCTAATCGAGGGGTTCAGGGTGGTTTGTATATAGAATAACAGATACCCAGGAGTGAGTTACAGACTGGAATCTAATTGAGGGGTTCGGGGTGGTTTATGTATAGAATAACAGATACCCGGGAGTGAGTTACAGACTGGAATCTAATCGAGGGGTTCAGGGTGGATTATATATAGAATAACAGATACCCGGGAGTGAGTTACAGACTGGAATCTAATCGAGGGGTTTGGGGTGGTTTATATATAGAATAACAGATACCCGGGAGTGAGTTACAGACTGGAATCCAATCGAGGGGTTCGGGGTGGTTTATATATAGAATAACAGATACCCGGGAGTGAGTTACAGACTGGAATCTAATCGAGGGGTTCGGGGTGGATTATATATAGAATAACAGAATCCCGGGAGTGAGTTACAGACTGGAATCTAATCGAGGGGTTCGGGGTGGTTTATATATAGAATAACAGATACCCGTGAGTGAGTTACAGGCTGGAATCTAATCGAGGGGTTCAGGGTGGTTTATATATAGAATAACAGATACCCGTGAGTGAGTTACAGACTGGAATCTAATCGAGGGGTTCAGGGTGGTTTATATATAGAATAACAGATACCCGGGAGTGAGTTACAGACTGGAATCTAATTGAGGGGTTCGGGGTTGTTTATATATAGAATAACCAATACCCGTGAGTGAGTTACAGACTGCAATCTAATTGAGGGGTTCAGGGTGGTTTATATATAGAATAACAGATACCCACGAGTCAGTTACAGACTGGAATCTAATCGAGGGGTTCAGGGTGGTTTATATAGAGAATAACAGATACCCGGGAGTGAGTTACAGACTGGAATCTAATCGAGGGGTTCGGGGTGGGTTATATATAGAATAACAGATACGCGGGAGTGAGTTACAGACTGGAATCTGATTGAGGGGTTCAGGGTGGTTTATATATAGAATAACAGATACCCGAGAGTGAGTTACATACTGGAATCTAATCGAGGGGTTCGGGGTGGTTTATATATAGAATAACAGATACCGGGGAGTGAGTTACAGACTGGAATCTAATCGAGGGGTTTGGGGTAGTTTATATAGAGAATAACAGATACCCGGGAGTGAGTTACAGACTGGAATCTAATCGAGGGGTTCGGGGTGGTTTATACATAGAATAACAGACACCCGTGAGTGAGTTACAGACTGGAATCTAATCGAGGGGTTCAGGGTGGGTTATATATAGAATAACAGATACCCGGGAGTGAGTTACAGACTGGAATCTAATCGAGGGGTTCAGGGTGGTTCATATATAGAATAACAGATACCGGGGAGTGTGTTACAGACTGGAATCTAATCGAGGGGTTCGGGGTGGATTATACATAGAATAACAGACACCCGTGAGTGAGTTACAGACTGGAATCTAATCGAGGGGTTCAGGGTGGGTTATATATAGAATAACAGACACCCGGGAGTGAGTTACAGACTGGAATCTAATCGAGGGGCTCGGGGTGGTTTATATATAGAATAACAGATATCCGGGAGTGAGTTACAGACTGGAATCTAATCGAGGGTTTCGGGGTGGTTTATATATAGAATAACAGATACCCGTGAGTGAGTTACAGACTGGAATCTAATCGAGGGGTTCGGGGTGGTTTATATATAGAATAACAGATACCCGTGAGTGAGTTACAGACTGGAATCTAATCGAGGGGTTCGGGGTGGTTTATATATAGAATAACAGATACCCGTGAGTGAGTTACAGACTGGAATCTAATCGAGGGGTTCAGGGTGGTTTATATATAGAATAACAGATACCCGTGAGTGAGTTACAGACTGGAATCTAATCGAGGGGTTCAGGGTGGTTTGTATATAGAATAACAGATACCCAGGAGTGAGTTACAGACTGGAATCTAATTGAGGGGTTCGGGGTGGTTTATGTATAGAATAACAGATACCCGGGAGTGAGTTACAGACTGGAATCTAATCGAGGGGTTCAGGGTGGATTATATATAGAATAACAGATACTCGGGAGTGAGTTACAGACTGGAATCTAATCGAGGGGTTTGGGGTGGTTTATATATAGAATAACAGATACCCGGGAGTGAGTTACAGACTGGAATCCAATCGAGGGGTTCGGGGTGGTTTATATATAGAATAACAGATACCCGGGAGTGAGTTACAGACTGGAATCTAATCGAGGGGTTCGGGGTGGATTATATATAGAATAACAGATACCCGGGAGTGAGTTACAGACTGGAATCTAATCGAGGGATTCAGGGTGGTTTATATATAGAATAACAGAATCCCGGGAGTGAGTTACAGACTGGAATCTAATCGAGGGGTTCGGGGTGGTTTATATATAGAATAACAGATACCCGTGAGTGAGTTACAGGCTGGAATCTAATCGAGGGGTTCAGGGTGGTTTATATATAGAATAACAGATACCCGGGAGTGAGTTACAGACTGGAATCTAATTGAGGGGTTCGGGGTGGTTTATATATAGAATAACCAATACACGTGAGTGAGTTACAGACTGCAATCTAATCGAGGGGTTCAGGGTGGTTTATATATAGAATAACAGATACCCGGGAGTGAGTTACAGACTGGAATCTAATCGAGGGGTTCGGGGTGGTTTATATATAGAATAACAGATACGCGGGAGTGAGTTACAGACTGGAATCTGATTGAGGGGTTCAGGGTGGTTTATATATAGAATAACAGATACCCGAGAGTGAGTTACAGACTGGAATCTAATCGAGGGTTTCGGGGTCGTTTATGTATAGAATAACAGATACCTGGGAGTGAGTTACAGACTGGAATCTAATCGAGGGGTTCAGGGTGGTTTATATATAGAATAACAGATACCTGGGAGTGAGTTACAGACTGGAATCTAATCGAGGGGTTCGGGGTGGGTTATATATTGAATAACAGATACCGGGGAGTGAGTTACAGACTGCAATCTAATCGAGGGGTTCAGGGTGGTTTATATATAGAATAACAGATACCCGGGAGTGAGTTACAGACTGGAATCTAATTGAGGGGTTCGGGGTGGTTTATATATAGAATAACCAATACACGTGAGTGAGTTACAGACTGCAATCTAATCGAGGGGTTCAGGGTGGTTTATATATAGAATAACAGATACCCACGAGTCAGTTACAGACTGGAATCTAATCGAGGGGTTCAGGGTGGTTTATATAGAGAATAACAGATACCCGGGAGTGAGTTACAGACTGGAATCTAATCGAGGGGTTCGGGGTGGGTTATATATAGAATAACAGATACGCGGGAGTGAGTTACAGACTGGAATCTGATTGAGGGGTTCAGGGTGGTTTATATATAGAATAACAGATACCCGAGAGTGAGTTACAGACTGGAATCTAATCGAGGGTTTCGGGGTGGTTTATGTATAGAATAACAGATACCTGGGAGTGAGTTACAGACTGGAATCTAATCGAGGGGTCCAGGGTGGTTTATATATAGAATAACAGATACCTGGGAGTGAGTTACAGACTGGAATCTAATCGAGGGGTTCGGGGTGGGTTATATATTGAATAACAGATACCGGGGAGTGAGTTACAGACTGGAATCTAATCGAGGGGTTCAGGGTGGTTTATATATAGAATGACAGATACCCGGGAATGAGTTACAGACTGGAATCTAATCGAGGGGTTTGGGGTGGTTTATATATAGAATAACAGATACCCGGGAGTGAGTTACAGACTGGGATCTAATCGAGAGGTTCGGGGTGGTTTATATATAGAATTACAGATACCCGGGAGTGAGTTATAGACTGGAATCTAATCGAGGGGTTCGGGGTGGTTTATATATAGAATAACAGATACCCGGGAGTGAGTTACAGACTGGAATCGAATCGAGGGGTTCAGGGTGGTTTATATATAGAATAACAGATACCCGGGAGTGAGTTACAGACTGGAATCTAATCGAGGGGTTCGGGGTGGTTTATATATAGAATAACAGATACCCGGTAGTGAGTTACAGACTGGAATCTAATCGAGGGGTTCGGGGTGGGTTATATATAGAATAACAGATACCCGGGAGTGAATTACAGACTGGAATCTAATCGAGGGGTTCGGGGTGGTTTATATATAGAATAACAGATACCCGGGAGTGAGTTACAGACTGGAATCTAATCGAGGGGTTCAGGGTGGTTTATATATAGAATAACAGATACCCGGGAGTGAGTTACAGACTGGAATCTAATCGAGGGGTTCGGGGTGGTTTATATACAGAATAACAGATACCCGGGAGTGAGTTACAGACTGGAATCTAATCGAGGGGTTCGGGGTGGTTTATATATAGAATAACAGAGACCCGGGAGTGAGTTACAGACTGGAATCTAATCGAGGGGTTCGGGGTGGTTTATATATAGAATAACAGATACCCGGGAGTGAGTTACAGACTGGAATCTAATCGAGGGGTTCGGGGTAGTTTATATATAGAATAACAGAGACCCGGGAGTGAGTGACAGACTGGAATCTAATCGAGGGGTTCGGGGTGGTTTATATATAGAATAACAGATACCCGGGAGTGAGTTACAGACTGGAATCTAATCGAGGGGTTCAGGGTGGTTTATATATAGAATAGCAGATACCCGGGAGTGAGTTACAGACTGGAATCTAATCGAGGGGTTCGGGGTGGTTTATATAGAGAATAACAGATACCCGGGAGTGAGTTACAGACTGGAATCTAATCGAGGGGTTCGGGGTAGTTTATATATAGAATAACAGATACCCGGGAGCGAGTTACAGACTGGAATCTAATCGAGGGGTTCGGGGTGGTTTATATATAGAATAACAGATCCCGGGAGTGAGTTACAGACTGGAATCTAATCGAGGGGTTCAGAGTGTTTTATATAGAGAATAACAGATACCCGGGAGTGAGTTACAGACTGGAATCTAATCGAGGGGTTCAGGGTGGTTTATTAACAGAATAACAGATACCCGGGAGTGAGTTACAGACTGGAATCTAATCGAGGGGTTCAGGGTGGTTTATTTACAGAATAACAAATACGCGGGTGTGAGTTACAGACTGGAATCTAATCGAGGGGTTCAGGGTGGTTTATTTACAGAATAACAGATACCCGGGAGTGAGTTACAGACTGGAATCTAATCGAGGGGTTCGGGGTGGTTTATATATAGAATAACAGATACCCGGGAGTGAGTTACAGACTGGAATCTAATCGAGGGGTTCAGGGTAGTTTATATACAGAATAACAGATCCCCAGGAGTGAGTTACAGACTGAAATCTAATCGAGGGGTTCAGGGTGGGTTATATATAGAATAACAGATACCCGGGAGTGAGGTACAGACTGAAATCAAATCGAGGGGTTCAGGGTGGTTTATATATAGAAAAACAGATACTTGCGAGTGAGTTACAGACTGGAATGTAATCGAGGGGTTCGGGGTGGGTTACATATAGAATAACAGATACCCGGGAGTGAGTTACAGACTGGAATCTAATTGAGGGGTTCAGGGTGGTTTATATATAAAATAACAGATACCTGGGAGTGAGTTACAGACTGGAATCTAATCGAGGTGTTCAGGGTGGTTTATATATAGAATAACAGATACCCGCGAGTCAGTGACAGACTGGAATCTAATCGAGGTGTTCAGGGTGGTTTATATATAGAATAACAGATACCGGGGAGTGAGTTACAGACTGGAATCTAATCGAGGTGTTCAGGGTGGTTTATATATAGAATAACAGATACCCGCGAGTCAGTTACAGACTGGAATCTAATCGAGGTGTTCAGTGTGGTTTATATATAGAATAACAGATACCCGGTAGTGAGTTACAGACTGGAATCTAATCGAGGGGTTCGGGGTGGGTTATATATAGAATAACAGATACCCGGGAGTGAGTTACAGACTGGAATCTAATCGAGGGGTTCAGGGTGGTTTATATATAGAATAACAGATACCCGGGAGTGAGTTTCAGACTGGAATCTAATCGAGGGGTTCGGGGTGAATTATATATAGAATAACAGATACCCGGGAGTGAGTTACAGACTGGAATCTAATCGAGGGGTTCGGGGTGGTTTATATCTAGAATAACAGATACCGGGGAGTGAGTTACAGACTGGAATCTAATCGAGGGGTTCGGGGTGGTTTATATATAGAATAACAGATACCGGGGAGTGAGTTACAGACTGGAATCTAATCGAGGGGTTTGGGGTAGTTTATATAGAGAATAACAGATACCCGGGAGTGAGTTACAGACTGGAATCTAATCGAGGGGTTCGGGGTGGTTTATACATAGAATAACAGACACCCGTGAGTGAGTTACAGACTGGAATCTAATCGAGGGGTTCAGGGTGGGATATATATAGAATAACAGATACCCGGAAGTGAGTTACAGACTGGAATCTAATCGAGGGGTTCAGGGTGGTTCATATATAGAATAACAGATACCGGGGAGTGTGTTACAGACTGGAATCTAATCGAGGGGTTCGGGGTGGTTTATACATAGAATAACAGACACCCGTGAGTGAGTTACAGACTGGAATCTAATCGAGGGGTTCAGGGTGGGTTATTTATAGAATAACAGATACCCGGGAGTGAGTTACAGACTGGAATCTAATCGAGGGGCTCGGGGTGGTTTATATATAGAATAACAGATATCCGGGAGTGAGTTACAGACTGGAATCTAATCGAGGGTTTCGGGGTGGTTTATATATAGAATAACAGATACCCGTGAGTGAGTTACAGACTGGAATCTAATCGAGGGGTTCGGGGTGGTTTATATATAGAATAACAGATACCCGTGAGTGAGTTACAGACTGGAATCTAATCGAGGGGTTCGGGGTGGTTTATATACAGAATAACAGATACCCGGGAGTGAGTTACAGACAGGAATCTAATCGAGGGCTTCGGGTGGTTTATATATAGAATAACAGATACCCGGGAGTGAGTTACAGACTGGAATCTAATCGAGGGGTTCGGGGTGGTTTATATATAGAATAACAGATACCCGGGAGTGTGTTACAGACTGGAATCTAATCGAGGGGTTCAGGGTGGTTTATATACAGAATTACAGATACCCGGGAGTGAGTTACAGACTGGAATCTAATCGAGGGGTTCGGGGTGGTTTATATAGAGAATACCAGATACCCGGGAGTTAGTTACAGACTGGAATCTAATCGAGGGGTTCAGGGTGGTTTATATATAGAATAACAGATACCCGGGAGTGAGTTACAGACTGGAATCTAATCGAGGGGTTCGGGGTGGTTTATATACAGAATAACAGATACCCGGGAGTGAGTTACAGACTGGAATCTAAT
Source organism: Scyliorhinus torazame (assembly GCF_047496885.1). Taxonomy (NCBI): domain Eukaryota; kingdom Metazoa; phylum Chordata; class Chondrichthyes; order Carcharhiniformes; family Scyliorhinidae; genus Scyliorhinus; species Scyliorhinus torazame. The sequence continues at coordinate 102,650 of NW_027308123.1, read as the reverse complement.
CGAGGGGTTCGGGGTGGTTTATATATAGAATAACAGAGACCCGGGAGTGAGTTACAGACTGGAATCTAATCGAGGGGTTCGGGGTGGTTTATATATAGCATAACAGATACCCGGGAGTGAGTTACAGACTGGAATCTAATCGAGGGGTTCGGGGTAGTTTATATATAGAATAACAGAGACCCGGGAGTGAGTGACAGACTGGAATCTAATCGAGGGGTTCGGGGTGGTTTATATATAGAATAACAGATACCCGGGAGTGAGTTACAGACTGGAATCTAATCGAGGGGTTCAGGGTGGTTTATATATAGAATAGCAGATACCCGGGAGTGAGTTACAGACTGGAATCTAATCGAGGGGTTCGGGGTGGTTTATATAGAGAATAACAGATACCCGGGAGTGAGTTACAGACTGGAATCTAATCGAGGGGTTCGGGGTAGTTTATATATAGAATAACAGATACCCGGGAGTGAGGTACAGACTGGAATTTAATCGAGGGGTTCGGGGTGGTTTATATATAGAATAACAGATCCCGGGAGTGAGTTACAGACTGGAATCTAATCGAGGGGTTCAGAGTGGTTTATATAGAGAATAACAGATACCCGGGAGTGAGTTACAGACTGGAATCTAATCGAGGGGTTCAGGGTGGTTTATTAACAGAATAACAGATACCCGGGAGTGAGTTACAGACTGGAATCTAATCGAGGGGTTCAGGGTGGTTTATTTACAGAATAACAAATACGCGGGTGTGAGTTACAGACTGGAATCTAATCGAGGGGTTCAGGGTGGTTTATTTACAGAATAACAGATACCCGGGAGTGATTTACAGACTGGAATCTAATCGAGGGGTTCGGGGTGGTTTATATATAGAATAACAGATACCCGGGAGTGAGTTACAGACTGGAATCTAATCGAGGGGTTCAGGGTAGTTTATATACAGAATAACAGATCCCCAGGAGTGAGTTACAGACTGAAATCTAATCGAGGGGTTCAGGGTGGGTTATATATAGAATAACAGATACCCGGGAGTGAGTTACAGACTGGAATCTAATCGAGGGGTTCAGGGTGGTTTATATATAGAATAACAGATACCCGGGAGTGAGTTTCAGACTGGAATCTAATCGAGGGGTTCGGGGTGAATTATATATAGAATAACAGATACCCGGGAGTGAGTTACAGACTGGAATCTAATCGAGGGGTTCGGGGTGGTTTATATCTAGAATAACAGATACCGGGGAGTGAGTTACAGACTGGAATCTAATCGAGGGGTTCGGGGTGGTTTATATATAGAATAACAGATACCGGGGAGTGAGTTACAGACTGGAATCTAATCGAGGGGTTTGGGGTAGTTTATATAGAGAATAACAGATACCCGGGAGTGAGTTACAGACTGGAATCTAATCGAGGGGTTCGGGGTGGTTTATACATAGAATAACAGACACCCGTGAGTGAGTTACAGACTGGAATCTAATCGAGGGGTTCAGGGTGGGATATATATAGAATAACAGATACCCGGAAGTGAGTTACAGACTGGAATCTAATCGAGGGGTTCAGGGTGGTTCATATATAGAATAACAGATACCGGGGAGTGTGTTACAGACTGGAATCTAATCGAGGGGTTCGGGGTGGTTTATACATAGAATAACAGACACCCGTGAGTGAGTTACAGACTGGAATCTAATCGAGGGGTTCAGGGTGGTTTATATATAGAATAACAGATATTCGGGAGTGAGTTACAGACTGGAATCTAATCGAGGGGTTCGCGGTGGTTTATATATAGAATAACAGATATTCGGGAGTGAGTTACAGACTGGAATCTAATCGAGGGGTTCAGGGTGGGTTATATATAGAATAACAGATACCCGGGAGTGAGTTACAGACTGGAATCTAATCGAGGGGCTCGGGGTGGTTTATATATAGAATAACAGATATCCGGGAGTGAGTTACAGACTGGAATCTAATCGAGGGTTTCGGGGTGGTTTATATATAGAATAACAGATACCCGTGAGTGAGTTACAGACTGGAATCTAATCGAGGGGTTCGGGGTGGTTTATATATAGAATAACAGATACCCGTGAGTGAGTTACAGACTGGAATCTAATCGAGGGGTTCGGGGTGGTTTATATACAGAATAACAGATACCCGGGAGTGAGTTACAGACAGGAATCTAATCGAGGGCTTCGGGTGGTTTATATATAGAATAACAGATACCCGGGAGTGAGTTACAGACTGGAATCTAATCGAGGGGTTCGGGGTGGTTTATATATAGAATAACAGATACCCGGGAGTGAGTTACAGACTGGAATCTAATCGAGGGGTTCGGGGTGGTTTATATATAGAATAACAGATACCCGGGAGTGTGTTACAGACTGGAATCTAATCGAGGGGTTCAGGGTGGTTTATATACAGAATTACAGATACCCGGGAGTGAGTTACAGACTGGAATCTAATCGAGGGGTTCGGGGTGGTTTATATAGAGAATACCAGATACCCGGGAGTTAGTTACAGACTGGAATCTAATCGAGGGGTTCAGGGTGGTTTATATATAGAATAACAGATACCCGGGAGTGAGTTACAGACTGGAATCTAATCGAGGGGTTCGGGGTGGTTTATATACAGAATAACAGATACCCGGGAGTGAGTTACAGACTGGAATCTAATCGAGGGGTTCGGGGTGGTTTATATATAGAATAACAGAGACCCGGGAGTGAGTTACAGACTGGAATCTAATCGAGGGGTTCGGGGTGGTTTATATATAGAATAACAGATACCCGGGAGTGAGTTACAGACTGGAATCTAATCGAGGGGTTCGGGGTAGTTTATAAACAGAATAACAGAGACCCGGGAGTGAGTGACAGACTGGAATCTAATCGAGGGGTTCGGGGTGGTTTATATATAGAATAACAGATACCCGGGAGTGAGTTACAGACTGGAATCTAATCGAGGGGTTCAGGGTGGTTTATATATAGAATAGCAGATACCCGGGAGTGAGTTACAGACTGGAATCTAATCGAGGGGTTCGGGGTGGTTTATATAGAGAATAACAGATACCCGGGAGTGAGTTACAGACTGGAATCTAATCGAGGGGTTCGGGGTAGTTTATATATAGAATAACAGATACCCGGGAGCGAGTTACAGACTGGAATTTAATCGAGGGGTTCGGGGTGGTTTATATATAGAATAACAGATCCCGGGAGTGAGTTACAGACTGGAATCTAATCGAGGGGTTCAGAGTGGTTTATATAGAGAATAACAGATACCCGGGAGTGAGTTACAGACTGGAATCTAATCGAGGGGTTCAGGGTGGTTTATTAACAGAATAACAGATACCCGGGAGTGAGTTACAGACTGGAATCTAATCGAGGGGTTCAGGGTGGTTTATTTACAGAATAACAAATACGCGGGTGTGAGTTACAGACTGGAATCTAATCGAGGGGTTCAGGGTGGTTTATTTACAGAATAACAGATACCCGGGAGTGATTTACAGACTGGAATCTAATCGAGGGGTTCGGGGTGGTTTATATATAGAATAACAGATACCCGGGAGTGAGTTACAGACTGGAATCTAATCGAGGGGTTCAGGGTAGTTTATATACAGAATAACAGATCCCCAGGAGTGAGTTACAGACTGAAATCTAATCGAGGGGTTCAGGGTGGGTTATATATAGAATAACAGATACCCGGGAGTGAGTTACAGACTGGAATCTAATCGAGGGGTTCGGGGTGGTTTATATACAGAATAACAGATACCCGGGAGTGAGTTACAGACTGGAATCTAATCGAGGGGTTCGGGGTGGTTTATATATAGAATAACAGAGACCCGGGAGTGAGTTACAGACTGGAATCTAATCGAGGGGTTCGGGGTGGTTTATATATAGAATAACAGATACCCGGGAGTGAGTTACAGACTGGAATCTAATCGAGGGGTTCGGGGTAGTTTATATATAGAATAACAGAGACCCGGGAGTGAGTGACAGACTGGAATCTAATCGAGGGGTTCGGGGTGGTTTATATATAGAATAACAGATACCCGGGAGTGAGTTACAGACTGGAATCTAATCGAGGGGTTCAGGGTGGTTTATATATAGAATAGCAGATACCCGGGAGTGAGTTACAGACTGGAATCTAATTGAGGGGTTCGGGGTGGTTTATATAGAGAATAACAGATACCCGGGAGTGAGTTACAGACTGGAATCTAATCGAGGGGTTCGGGGTAGTTTATATATAGAATAACAGATACCCGGGAGCGAGTTACAGACTGGAATCTAATCGAGGGGTTCGGGGTGGTTTATATATAGAATAACAGATCCCGGGAGTGAGTTACAGACTGGAATCTAATCGAGGGGTTCAGAGTGTTTTATATAGAGAATAACAGATACCCGGGAGTGAGTTACAGACTGGAATCTAATCGAGGGGTTCAGGGTGGTTTATTAACAGAATAACAGATACCCGGGAGTGAGTTACAGACTGGAATCTAATCGAGGGGTTCAGGGTGGTTTATTTACAGAATAACAAATACGCGGGTGTGAGTTACAGACTGGAATCTAATCGAGGGGTTCAGGGTGGTTTATTTACAGAATAACAGATACCCGGGAGTGAGTTACAGACTGGAATCTAATCGAGGGGTTCGGGGTGGTTTATATATAGAATAACAGATACCCGGGAGTGAGTTACAGACTGGAATCTAATCGAGGGGTTCAGGGTAGTTTATATACAGAATAACAGATCCCCAGGAGTGAGTTACAGACTGAAATCTAATCGAGGGGTTCAGGGTGGGTTATATATAGAATAACAGATACCCGGGAGTGAGGTACAGACTGAAATCAAATCGAGGGGTTCAGGGTGGTTTATATATAGAAAAACAGATACCTGCGAGTGAGTTACAGACTGGAATGTAATCGAGGGGTTCGGGGTGGGTTACATATAGAATAACAGATACCCGGGAGTGAGTTACAGACTGGAATCTAATCGAGGGGTTCAGGGTGGTTTATATATAAAATAACAGATACCTGGGAGTGAGTTACAGACTGGAATCAAATCGAGGTGTTCAGGGTGGTTTATATATAGAATAACAGAGACCCGCGAGTCAGTTACAGACTGGAATCTAATCGAGGTGTTATGGGTGGTTTATATATAGAATAACAGATACCCGGGAGTGAGTTACAGACTGGAATCTAATCGAGTGGTTCAGGGTGGGTTATATACAGAATAACAGATCCCCAGGAGTGACTTACAGACTGAAAGCTAATCGAGGGGTTCAGGGTGGTTTATATATAGAATAACAGATACCCGGGAGTGAGGTACCGACTGGAATCAAATCGAGGGGTTCAGGGTGGTTTATATATAGAAAAACAGATACCTGGGAGTGAGTTACAGACTGGAATCTAATCGAGGGGTTCGGGGTGGGTTACATATAGAATAACAGATACCCGGGAGTGAGTTACAGACTGGAATCTAATCGAGGGGTTCAGGGTGGTTTATATATAAAATAACAGATACCTGGGAGTGAGTTACAGACTGGAATCTAATCGAGGTGTTCAGGGTGGTTTATATATAGAATAACAGATACCCGCGAGTCAGTGACAGACTGGAATCTAATCGAGGTGTTCAGGGTGGTTTATATATAGAATAACAGATACCGGGGAGTGAGTTACAGACTGGAATCTAATCGAGGTGTTCAGGGTGGTTTATATATAGAATAACAGATACCCGCGAGTCAGTTACAGACTGGAATCTAATCGAGGTGTTCAGTGTGGTTTATATATAGAATAACAGATACCCGGTAGTGAGTTACAGACTGGAATCTAATCGAGGGGTTCGGGGTGGGTTATATATAGAATAACAGATACCCGGGAGTGAGTTACAGACTGGAATCTAATCGAGGGGTTCAGGGTGGTTTATATATAGAATAACAGATACCCGGGAGTGAGTTTCAGACTGGAATCTAATCGAGGGGTTCGGGGTGAATTATATATAGAATAACAGATACCCGGGAGTGAGTTACAGACTGGAATCTAATCGAGGGGTTCGGGGTGGTTTATATCTAGAATAACAGATACCGGGGACTGAGTTACAGACTGGAATCTAATCGAGGGGTTCGGGGTGGTTTATATATAGAATAACAGATACCGGGGAGTGAGTTACAGACTGGAATCTAATCGAGGGGTTTGGGGTAGTTTATATAGAGAATAACAGATACCCGGGAGTGAGTTACAGACTGGAATCTAATCGAGGGGTTCGGGGTGGTTTATACATAGAATAACAGACACCCGTGAGTGAGTTACAGACTGGAATCTAATCAAGGGGTTCAGGGTGGGTTATATATAGAATAACAGATACCCGGAAGTGAGTTACAGACTGGAATCTAATCGAGGGGTTCAGGGTGGTTCATATATAGAATAACAGATACCGGGGAGTGTGTTACAGACTGGAATCTAATCGAGGGGTTCGGGGTGGTTTATACATAGAATAACAGACACCCGTGAGTGAGTTACAGACTGGAATCTAATCGAGGGGTTCAGGGTGGGTTATATATAGAATAACAGATACCCGGGAGTGAGTTACAGACTGGAATCTAATCGAGGGGTTCGGTGTGGTTGAGATATAGAATAACAGATACCCGGGAGTGAGTTACAGACTGGAATCTAATCGAGGGTTTCGGGGTGGTTTATATATAGAATAACAGATACCCGTGAGTGAGTTACAGACTGGAATCTAATCGAGGGGTTCAGGGTGGTTTGTATGTGGAATAACAGATACCCAGGAGTGAGTTACAGACTGGAATCTAATTGAGGGGTTCGGGGTGGTTTATGTATAGAATAACAGATACCCGGGAGTGAGTTACAGACTGGAATCTAATCGAGGGGTTCAGGGTGGATTATATATAGAATAACAGATACCCGGGAGTGAGTTACAGACTGGAATCTAATCGAGGGGTTTGGGGTGGTTTATATATAGAATAACAGATACCCGGGAGTGAGTTACAGACTGGAATCCAATCGAGGGGTTCGGGGTGGTTTATATATAGAATAACAGATACCCGGGAGTGAGTTACAGACTGGAATCTAATCGAGGGGTTCGGGGTGGATTATATATAGAATAACAGAATCCCGGGAGTGAGTTACAGACTGGAATCTAATCGAGGGGTTCGGGGTGGTTTATATATAGAATAACAGATACCCGTGAGTGAGTTACAGGCTGGAATCTAATCGAGGGGTTCAGGGTGGTTTATATATAGAATAACAGATACCCGGGAGTGAGTTACAGACTGGAATCTAATCGAGGGGTTCAGGGTGGTTTATATATAGAATAACAGATACCCGGGAGTGAGTTACAGACTGGAATCTAATTGAGGGGTTCGGGGTTGTTTATATATAGAATAACCAATACCCGTGAGTGAGTTACAGACTGCAATCTAATCGAGGGGTTCAGGGTGGTTTATATATAGAATAACAGATACCCACGAGTCAGTTACAGACTGGAATCTAATCGAGGGGTTCAGGGTGGTTTATATAGAGAATAACAGATACCCGGGAGTGAGTTACAGACTGGAATCTAATCGAGGGGTTCGGGGTGGGTTATATATAGAATAACAGATACGCGGGAGTGAGTTACAGACTGGAATCTGATTGAGGGGTTCAGGGTGGTTTATATATAGAATAACAGATACCCGAGAGTGAGTTACAGACTGGAATCTAATCGAGGGGTTCAGGGTGGTTTATATATAGAATAACAGATACCCGGGAGTGAGGTACCGACTGGAATCAAATCGAGGGGTTCAGGGTGGTTTATATATAGAAAAACAGATACCTGGGAGTGAGTTACAGACTGGAATCTAATCGAGGGGTTCGGGGTGGGTTACATATAGAATAACAGATACCCGGGAGTGAGTTACAGACTGGAATCTAATCGAGGGGTTCAGGGTGGTTTATATATAAAATAACAGATACCTGGGAGTGAGTTACAGACTGGAATCTAATCGAGGTGTTCAGGGTGGTTTATATATAGAATAACAGATACCCGCGAGTCAGTGACAGACTGGAATCTAATCGAGGTGTTCAGGGTGGTTTATATATAGAATAACAGATACCGGGGAGTGAGTTACAGACTGGAATCTAATCGAGGTGTTCAGGGTGGTTTATATATAGAATAACAGATACCCGCGAGTCAGTTACAGACTGGAATCTAATCGAGGTGTTCAGTGTGGTTTATATATAGAATAACAGATACCCGGTAGTGAGTTACAGACTGGAATCTAATCGAGGGGTTCGGGGTGGGTTATATATAGAATAACAGATACCCGGGAGTGAGTTACAGACTGGAATCTAATCGAGGGGTTCGGGGTGGTTTATATCTAGAATAACAGATACCGGGGAGTGAGTTACAGACTGGAATCTAATCGAGGGGTTCGGGGTGGTTTATATATAGAATAACAGATACCGGGGAGTGAGTTACAGACTGGAATCTAATCGAGGGGTTTGGGGTAGTTTATATAGAGAATAACAGATACCCGGGAGTGAGTTACAGACTGGAATCTAATCGAGGGGTTCGGGGTGGTTTATACATAGAATAACAGACACCCGTGAGTGAGTTACAGACTGGAATCTAATCGAGGGGTTCAGGGTGGGTTATATATAGAATAACAGATACCCGGAAGTGAGTTACAGACTGGAATCTAATCGAGGGGTTCAGGGTGGTTCATATATAGAATAACAGATACCGGGGAGTGTGTTACAGACTGGAATCTAATCGAGGGGTTCGGGGTGGTTTATACATAGAATAACAGACACCCGTGAGTGAGTTACAGACTGGAATCTAATCGAGGGGTTCAGGGTGGGTTATATATAGAATAACAGATACCCGGGAGTGAGTTACAGACTGGAATCTAATCGAGGGGCTCGGGGTGGTTTATATATAGAATAATAGATATCCGGGAGTGAGTTACAGACTGGAATCTAATCGAGGGTTTCGGGGTGGTTTATATATAGAATAACAGATACCCGTGAGTGAGTTACAGACTGGAATCTAATCGAGGGGTTCGGGGTGGTTTATATATAGAATAACAGATACCCGTGAGTGAGTTACAGACTGGAATCTAATCGAGGGGTTCGGGGTGGTTTATATATAGAATAACAGATACCCGTGAGTGAGTTACAGATTGGAATCTAATCGAGGGGTTCAGGGTGGTTTATATATAGAATAACAGATACCCGTGAGTGAGTTACAGACTGGAATCTAATCGAGGGGTTCAGGGTGGTTTGTATATAGAATAACAGATACCCAGGAGTGAGTTACAGACTGGAATCTAATTGAGGGGTTCGGGGTGGTTTATGTATAGAATAACAGATACCCGGGAGTGAGTTACAGACTGGAATCTAATCGAGGGGTTCAGGGTGGATTATATATAGAATAACAGATACCCGGGAGTGAGTTACAGACTGGAATCTAATCGAGGGGTTTGGGGTGGTTTATATATAGAATAACAGATACCCGGGAGTGAGTTACAGACTGGAATCCAATCGAGGGGTTCGGGGTGGTTTATATATAGAATAACAGATACCCGGGAGTGAGTTACAGACTGGAATCTAATCGAGGGGTTCGGGGTGGATTATATATAGAATAACAGAATCCCGGGAGTGAGTTACAGACTGGAATCTAATCGAGGGGTTCGGGGTGGTTTATATATAGAATAACAGATACCCGTGAGTGAGTTACAGGCTGGAATCTAATCGAGGGGTTCAGGGTGGTTTATATATAGAATAACAGATACCCGTGAGTGAGTTACAGACTGGAATCTAATCGAGGGGTTCAGGGTGGTTTATATATAGAATAACAGATACCCGGGAGTGAGTTACAGACTGGAATCTAATTGAGGGGTTCGGGGTTGTTTATATATAGAATAACCAATACCCGTGAGTGAGTTACAGACTGCAATCTAATTGAGGGGTTCAGGGTGGTTTATATATAGAATAACAGATACCCACGAGTCAGTTACAGACTGGAATCTAATCGAGGGGTTCAGGGTGGTTTATATAGAGAATAACAGATACCCGGGAGTGAGTTACAGACTGGAATCTAATCGAGGGGTTCGGGGTGGGTTATATATAGAATAACAGATACGCGGGAGTGAGTTACAGACTGGAATCTGATTGAGGGGTTCAGGGTGGTTTATATATAGAATAACAGATACCCGAGAGTGAGTTACATACTGGAATCTAATCGAGGGGTTCGGGGTGGTTTATATATAGAATAACAGATACCGGGGAGTGAGTTACAGACTGGAATCTAATCGAGGGGTTTGGGGTAGTTTATATAGAGAATAACAGATACCCGGGAGTGAGTTACAGACTGGAATCTAATCGAGGGGTTCGGGGTGGTTTATACATAGAATAACAGACACCCGTGAGTGAGTTACAGACTGGAATCTAATCGAGGGGTTCAGGGTGGGTTATATATAGAATAACAGATACCCGGGAGTGAGTTACAGACTGGAATCTAATCGAGGGGTTCAGGGTGGTTCATATATAGAATAACAGATACCGGGGAGTGTGTTACAGACTGGAATCTAATCGAGGGGTTCGGGGTGGATTATACATAGAATAACAGACACCCGTGAGTGAGTTACAGACTGGAATCTAATCGAGGGGTTCAGGGTGGGTTATATATAGAATAACAGACACCCGGGAGTGAGTTACAGACTGGAATCTAATCGAGGGGCTCGGGGTGGTTTATATATAGAATAACAGATATCCGGGAGTGAGTTACAGACTGGAATCTAATCGAGGGTTTCGGGGTGGTTTATATATAGAATAACAGATACCCGTGAGTGAGTTACAGACTGGAATCTAATCGAGGGGTTCGGGGTGGTTTATATATAGAATAACAGATACCCGTGAGTGAGTTACAGACTGGAATCTAATCGAGGGGTTCGGGGTGGTTTATATATAGAATAACAGATACCCGTGAGTGAGTTACAGACTGGAATCTAATCGAGGGGTTCAGGGTGGTTTATATATAGAATAACAGATACCCGTGAGTGAGTTACAGACTGGAATCTAATCGAGGGGTTCAGGGTGGTTTGTATATAGAATAACAGATACCCAGGAGTGAGTTACAGACTGGAATCTAATTGAGGGGTTCGGGGTGGTTTATGTATAGAATAACAGATACCCGGGAGTGAGTTACAGACTGGAATCTAATCGAGGGGTTCAGGGTGGATTATATATAGAATAACAGATACTCGGGAGTGAGTTACAGACTGGAATCTAATCGAGGGGTTTGGGGTGGTTTATATATAGAATAACAGATACCCGGGAGTGAGTTACAGACTGGAATCCAATCGAGGGGTTCGGGGTGGTTTATATATAGAATAACAGATACCCGGGAGTGAGTTACAGACTGGAATCTAATCGAGGGGTTCGGGGTGGATTATATATAGAATAACAGATACCCGGGAGTGAGTTACAGACTGGAATCTAATCGAGGGATTCAGGGTGGTTTATATATAGAATAACAGAATCCCGGGAGTGAGTTACAGACTGGAATCTAATCGAGGGGTTCGGGGTGGTTTATATATAGAATAACAGATACCCGTGAGTGAGTTACAGGCTGGAATCTAATCGAGGGGTTCAGGGTGGTTTATATATAGAATAACAGATACCCGGGAGTGAGTTACAGACTGGAATCTAATTGAGGGGTTCGGGGTGGTTTATATATAGAATAACCAATACACGTGAGTGAGTTACAGACTGCAATCTAATCGAGGGGTTCAGGGTGGTTTATATATAGAATAACAGATACCCGGGAGTGAGTTACAGACTGGAATCTAATCGAGGGGTTCGGGGTGGTTTATATATAGAATAACAGATACGCGGGAGTGAGTTACAGACTGGAATCTGATTGAGGGGTTCAGGGTGGTTTATATATAGAATAACAGATACCCGAGAGTGAGTTACAGACTGGAATCTAATCGAGGGTTTCGGGGTCGTTTATGTATAGAATAACAGATACCTGGGAGTGAGTTACAGACTGGAATCTAATCGAGGGGTTCAGGGTGGTTTATATATAGAATAACAGATACCTGGGAGTGAGTTACAGACTGGAATCTAATCGAGGGGTTCGGGGTGGGTTATATATTGAATAACAGATACCGGGGAGTGAGTTACAGACTGCAATCTAATCGAGGGGTTCAGGGTGGTTTATATATAGAATAACAGATACCCGGGAGTGAGTTACAGACTGGAATCTAATTGAGGGGTTCGGGGTGGTTTATATATAGAATAACCAATACACGTGAGTGAGTTACAGACTGCAATCTAATCGAGGGGTTCAGGGTGGTTTATATATAGAATAACAGATACCCACGAGTCAGTTACAGACTGGAATCTAATCGAGGGGTTCAGGGTGGTTTATATAGAGAATAACAGATACCCGGGAGTGAGTTACAGACTGGAATCTAATCGAGGGGTTCGGGGTGGGTTATATATAGAATAACAGATACGCGGGAGTGAGTTACAGACTGGAATCTGATTGAGGGGTTCAGGGTGGTTTATATATAGAATAACAGATACCCGAGAGTGAGTTACAGACTGGAATCTAATCGAGGGTTTCGGGGTGGTTTATGTATAGAATAACAGATACCTGGGAGTGAGTTACAGACTGGAATCTAATCGAGGGGTCCAGGGTGGTTTATATATAGAATAACAGATACCTGGGAGTGAGTTACAGACTGGAATCTAATCGAGGGGTTCGGGGTGGGTTATATATTGAATAACAGATACCGGGGAGTGAGTTACAGACTGGAATCTAATCGAGGGGTTCAGGGTGGTTTATATATAGAATGACAGATACCCGGGAATGAGTTACAGACTGGAATCTAATCGAGGGGTTTGGGGTGGTTTATATATAGAATAACAGATACCCGGGAGTGAGTTACAGACTGGGATCTAATCGAGAGGTTCGGGGTGGTTTATATATAGAATTACAGATACCCGGGAGTGAGTTATAGACTGGAATCTAATCGAGGGGTTCGGGGTGGTTTATATATAGAATAACAGATACCCGGGAGTGAGTTACAGACTGGAATCGAATCGAGGGGTTCAGGGTGGTTTATATATAGAATAACAGATACCCGGGAGTGAGTTACAGACTGGAATCTAATCGAGGGGTTCGGGGTGGTTTATATATAGAATAACAGATACCCGGTAGTGAGTTACAGACTGGAATCTAATCGAGGGGTTCGGGGTGGGTTATATATAGAATAACAGATACCCGGGAGTGAATTACAGACTGGAATCTAATCGAGGGGTTCGGGGTGGTTTATATATAGAATAACAGATACCCGGGAGTGAGTTACAGACTGGAATCTAATCGAGGGGTTTGGGGTGGTTTATATATAGAATAACAGATACCCGGGAGTGAGTTTCAGACTGGAATCTAATCGAGGAGTTCGGGGTGGTTTATATATAGAATTACAGATACCCGGGAGTGAGTTACAGACTGGAATCTAATCGAGGGGTTCGGGGTGGTTTATACATAGAATAACAGACACCCGTGAGTGAGTTACAGACTGGAATCTAATCGAGGGGTTCGGGGTGGTTTATATAGAGAATAACAGATACCCGGGAGTGAGTTACAGACTGGAATCTAATCGAGGGGTTCGGGGTGGGTTATATATAGAATAACAGATACGCGGGAGTGAGTTACAGACTGGAATCTGATTGAGGGGTTCAGGGTGGTTTATATATAGAATAACAGATACCCGAGAGTGAGTTACAGACTGGAATCTAATCGAGGGGTTCGGGGTGGTTTATATATAGAATAACAGATACCGGGGAGTGAGTTACAGACTGGAATCTAATCGAGGGGTTTGGGGTAGTTTATATAGAGAATAACAGATACCCGGGAGTGAGTTACAGACTGGAATCTAATCGAGCGGTTCGGGGTGGTTTATACATAGAATAACAGACACCCGTGAGTGAGTTACAGACTGGAATCTAATCGAGGGGTTCAGGGTGGGTTATATATAGAATAACAGATACCCGGGAGTGAGATACAGACTGGAATCTAATCGAGGGGTTCAGGGTGGTTCATATATAGAATAACAGATACCGGGGAGTGTGTTACAGACTGGAATCTAATCGAGGGGTTCGGGGTGGTTTATACATAGAATAACAGACACCCGTGAGTGAGTTACAGACTGGAATCTAATCGAGGGGTTCAGGGTGGATTATATATAGAATAACAGATACTCAGGAGTGAGTTACAGACTGGAATCCAATCGAGGGGTTCGGGGTGGTTAATATATAGAATAACAGATACCCGGGAGTGAGTTACAGACTGGAATCCAATCGAGGGGTTCGGGGTGGTTTATATATAGAATTACAGATACCCAGGAGTGAGTTACAGACTGGAATCTAATCGAGGGGTTCGGGGTGGTTTATACATAGAATAACAGATACCCGGGAGTGAGTTACAGACTGGAATCTAATCGAGGGGTTCAGGGTGGTTTATATATATAGAATAACAGATACCTGGGAGTGAGTTACAGACTGGAATCCAATCGAGGGGTTCAGGGTGGTTTATATATAGAATAACAGATACCCGGGAGTGAGTTACAGACTGGAATCTAATCGAGGGGCTCGGGGTGGTTTATATATAGAATAACAGATATCCGGGAGTGAGTTACAGACTGGAATCTAATCGAGGGTTTCGGGGTGGTTTATATATAGAATAACAGATACCCGTGAGTGAGTTACAGACTGGAATCTAATCGAGGGGTTCAGGGTGGTTTATATATAGAATAACAGATATCCGGGAGTGAGTTACAGACTGGAATCTAATCGAGGGTTTCGGGGTGGTTTATATATAGAATAACAGATACCCGTGAGTGAGTTACAGACTGGAATCTAATCGAGGGGTTCGGGGTGGTTTATATATAGAATAACAGATACCCGTGAGTGAGTTACAGACTGGAATCTAATCGAGGGGTTCGGGGTGGTTTATATATAGAATAACAGATACCCGTGAGTGAGTTACAGACTGGAATCTAATCGAGGGGTTCAGGGTGGTTTATATATAGAATAACAGATACCCGTGAGTGAGTTACAGACTGGAATCTAATCGAGGGGTTCAGGGTGGTTTGTATATAGAATAACAGATACCCAGGAGTGAGTTACAGACTGGAATCTAATTGAGGGGTTCGGGGTGGTTTATGTATAGAATAACAGATACCCGGGAGTGAGTTACAGACTGGAATCTAATCGAGGGGTTAAGGGTGGATTATATATAGAATAACAGATACCCGGGAGTGAGTTACAGACTGGAATCTAATCGAGGGGTTTGGGGTGGTTTATATATAGAATAACAGATACCCGGGAGTGAGTTACAGACTGGAATCCAATCGAGGGGTTCGGGGTGGTTTATATATAGAATAACAGATACCCGGGAGTGAGTTACAGACTGGAATCTAATCGAGGGGTTCGGGGTGGATTATATATAGAATAACAGATACCCGGGAGTGAGTTACAGACTGGAATCTAATCGAGGGGTTCAGGGTGGTTTATATATAGAATAACAGAATCCCGGGAGTGAGTTACAGACTGGAATCTAATCGAGGGGTTCGGGGTGGTTTATATATAGAATAACAGATACCCGTGAGTGAGTTACAGACTGGAATCTAATCGAGGGGTTCGGGATGGTTTATATCTAGAATAACAGATACCCGGGAGTGAGTTACAGACTGGAATCTAATCGAGGGGATCGGGGTGGGTTATATATAGAATAACAGATACCCGGGAGTGAGTTACAGACTGGAATCTAATCGAGGGATTCGGGGTAGTTTATATCTAGAATAACAGATACCCGGGAGTGAGTTACAGACTGGAATCTAATCGAGGGGTTCGGGGTGGATTATATATCGAATAACAGACACCCGGGAGTGAGTTACAGACTGGAATCTAATCGAGGGGTTCAGGGTGGTTTATATAGAGAATAACAGAGACTCGGGAGTGAGTTACAGACTGGAATCTAATCGAGGGGTTCGGGGTGGTTTATATATAGAATAACAGATACCCAGGAGTGAGTTACAGACTGGAATCTAATCGAGGGGTTCAGGGTGGTTTATATATAGAATAACAGATACCCGGGAGTGAGTTACAGACTGGAATCTAATTGAGGGGTTCGGGGTGGTTTATATATAGAATAACAGATACCTGGGAGTGAATTACAGACTGGAATCTAATCGAGGGGTTCAGGGTGGTTTATATATAGAATAACAGATACACGTGAGTGAGTTACAGACTGCAATCTAATCGAGGGGTTCAGGGTGGTTTATATATAGAATAACAGATACCCACGAGTCAGTTACAGACTGGAATCTAATCGAGGGGTTCAGGGTGGTTTATATAGAGAATAACAGATACCCGGGAGTGAGTTACAGACTGGAATCTAATCGAGGGGTTCGGGGTGGGTTATATATAGAATAACAGATACGCGGGAGTGAGTTACAGACTGGAATCTGATTGAGGGGTTCAGGGTGGTTTATATATAGAATAACAGATACCCGAGAGTGAATTACAGACTGGAATCTAATCGAGGGTTTCGGGGTGGTTTATGTATAGAATAACAGATACCTGGGAGTGAGTTACAGACTGGAATCTAATCGAGGGGTTCAGGGTGGTTTATATATAGAATAACAGATACATGGGAGTGAGTTACAGACTGGAATCTAATCGAGGGGTTCGGGGTGGGTTATATATTGAATAACAGATACCGGGGAGTGAGTTACAGACTGGAATCTAATCGAGGGGTTCAGGGTGGTTTATATATAGAATGACAGATACCCGGGAATGAGTTACAGACTGGAATCTAATCGAGGGGTTTGGGGTGGTTTATATATAGAATAACAGATACCCGGGAGTGAGTTACAGACTGGGATCTAATCGAGAGGTTCGGGGTGGTTTATACATAGAATTACAGATACCCGGGAGTGAGTTATAGACTGGAATCTAATCGAGGGGTTCGGGGTGGTTTATATATAGAATAACAGATACCCGGGAGTGAGTTACAGACTGGAATCGAATCGAGGGGTTCAGGGTGGTTTATATATAGAATAACAGATACCCGGGAGTGAGTTACAGACTGGAATCTAATCGAGGGGTTCAGGGTGGTTTATATATAGAATAACAGATACCCGGTAGTGAGTTACAGACTGGAATCTAATCGAGGGGTTCGGGGTGGGTTATATATAGAATAACAGATACCCGGGAGTGAATTACAGACTGGAATCTAATCGAGGGTTTCGGGGTGGTTTATATATAGAATAACAGATACCCGGGAGTGAGTTACAGACTGGAATCTAATCGAGGGGTTCGGGGTGGTTTATATATAGAATAACAGATACCCGGGAGTGAGTTTCAGACTGGAATCTAATCGAGGAGTTCGGGGTGGTTTATATATAGAATTACAGATACCCGGGAGTGAGTTACAGACTGGAATCTAATCGAGGGGTTCGGGGTGGTTTATACATAGAATAACAGACACCCGTGAGTGAGTTACAGACTGGAATCTAATCGAGGGGTTCGGGGTGGTTTATATATAGAATAACAGATACCCGGGAGTGAGTTACAGACTGGAATCCAATCGAGGGGTTCGGGGTGGTTAATATATAGAATAACAGATACCCGGGAGTGAGTTACAGACTGGAATCCAATCGAGGGGTTCGGGGTGGTTTATATATAGAATTACAGATACCCAGGAGTGAGTTACAGACTGGAATCTAATCGAGGGGTTCGGGGTGGTTTATACATAGAATAACAGATACCCGGGAGTGAGTTACAGACTGGAATCTAATCGAGGGGTTCAGGGTGGTTTATATATATAGAATAACAGATACCTGGGAGTGAGTTACAGACTGGAATCCAATCGAGGGGTTCAGGGTGGTTTATATATAGAATAACAGATACCCGGGAGTGAGTTACAGACTGGAATCTAATCGAGGGGTTCGGGTGGTTTATATATGGAATAACAGATACCCGGGAGTGAGTTACAGACTGGAATCTAATCGAGGGGTTCGGGGTGGTTTATATATAGAATAACAGATACCCGGGAGTGAGTTACAGACTGGAATCTAATCGAGGGGTTCAGGGTGGTTTATGTAGAGAATACCAGATACCCGGGAGTGAGTTACAGACTGGAATCTAATCGAGGGGTTCAGGGTGGTTTATATATAGAATAACAGATACCCGGGAGTGAGTTACAGACTGGAATCTAATCGAGGGGTTCGGGGTGGTTTATATACAGAATAACAGATACCCGGGAGTGAGTTACAGACTGGAATCTAATCGAGGGGTTCGGGGTGGTTTATATATAGAATAACAGAGACCCGGGAGTGAGTTACAGACTGGAATCTAATCGAGGGGTTCGGGGTGGTTTATATATAGAATAACAGATACCCGGGAGTGAGTTACAGACTGGAATCTAATCGAGGGGTTCGGGGTAGTTTATATATAGAATAACAGAGACCCGGGAGTGAGTTACAGACTGGAATCTAATCGAGGGGTTCGGGGTGGTTTATATATAGAATAACAGATACCCGGGAGTGAGTTACAGACTGGAATCTAATCGAGGGGTTCAGGGTGGTTTATATATAGAATAGCAGATACCCGGGAGTGAGTTACAGACTGGAATCTAATTGAGGGGTTCGGGGTAGTTTTTATAGAGAATAACAGATACCCGGGAGTGAGTTACAGACTGGAATCTAATCGAGGGGTTCGGGGTGGTTTATATATAGAATAACAGATACCCAGGAGTGAGTTACAGACTGGAATCTAATCGAGGGGTTCGGGGTGGTTTATATATAAAATAACAGATACCCGGGTGTGAGTTACAGACTGGAATCTAATCGAGGGGTTCGGGGTGGTTTATATATAGAATAACAGATACCCGGGAGTGAGTTACAGACTGGAATCTAATCGAGGGCTTCGGGGTGGTTTATATATAGAATAACAGATACCCGGGAGTGAGTTACAGACTGGAATCTAATCCAGGGGTTTGGGGTGGTTTATATATAGAATAACAGATACCCGGGAGTGAGTTACAGACTGGAATCTAATCGAGGGCTTCGGGTGGTTTATATATAGAATAACAGATACCCGGGAGTGAGTTACAGACTGGAATCTAATCGAGGGGTTCAGGGTGGTTTATATATAGAATAACAGATACCCGGGAGTGAGTTACAGACTGGAATCTAATCGAGGGGTTCGCGGTGGTTTATATATAGAAGAACAGATACCCGGGAGTGAGTTACAGACTGGAATCTAATCGACGGGTTCAGGGTGGTTTATATATAGAATAACAGGTACCCGGGAGGGAGTTACAGACTGGAATCTAATGGAGGGGTTCGGGGTGGTTTATATAGAGAATAACAGAGACCCGGGAGTGAGTTACAGACTGGAATCTAATCGAGGGGTTCAGGGTGGTTTATATATAGAATAACAGATACCCGGGAGTGAGTTACAGACTGGAATCTAATCGAGGAGTTTGGGGTGGTTTATATATAGAATAACAGATACCTAGGAATGAGTTACAGACTGGATCTAATCGAGGGGTTCGGGGTGGTTTATATATAGAATAACA
This sequence comes from Scyliorhinus torazame, assembly GCF_047496885.1. Taxonomy (NCBI): domain Eukaryota; kingdom Metazoa; phylum Chordata; class Chondrichthyes; order Carcharhiniformes; family Scyliorhinidae; genus Scyliorhinus; species Scyliorhinus torazame. The sequence goes on along the minus strand of NW_027308123.1, from coordinate 83,018 downwards.
GAGACCCGGGAGTGAGTTACAGACTGGAATCTAATTGAGGGGTTCAGGGTGGTTTATATATAGAATAACAGATACCCAGGAGTGAGTTACAGACTGGAATCTAATCGAGGGGTTCAGGATGGTTTATATATAGAATAACAGATACCCAGGAGTGAGTTACAGACTGGAATCTAATCGAGGGGTTCGGGGTGGTTTATATATAGAATAACAGATACCTGGGAGTGAGTTACAGACTGGAATCTAATCGAGAGGTTCGGGGTGGTTTATATATAGAATAACAGATACCCGGGAGTGAGTTACAGACTGGAATCTAATCGAGGGGTTCGGGGTGGTTTATATATAAAATAACAGATACCCGGGAGTGAGTTACAGGCTGGAATCTAATCGAGGGGTTCGGGGTGGTTTATATATAGAATAACAGATACCCAGGAGTGAGTTACAGACTGGAATCGAATCGAGGGGTTCGGGGTGGTTTATATATAGAATAACAGATACCCGGGAGTGAGTTACAGACTGGAATCTAATCGAGAGGTTCGGGGTGGTTTATATATAGAATAACAGAGACCCGGGAGTGAGTTACAGACTGGAATCTAATCGAGGGGTTCGGGGTGGTTTATATATAGAATAACAGAGACCCGGGAGTGAGTTACAGACTGGAATCTAATCGAGGGGTTCGGGGTGGTTTATATACAGAATAACAGATACCTGGGAGTGAGTTACAGACTGGAATCTAATCGAGGGGTTCAGGGTGGTTTATATATAGAATATCAGATACCCGAGTGTGAGTTACAGACTGGAATCTAATCGAGGGGTTCGGGGTAGTTTATATATAGAATAACATATAACCGGGAGTGAGTTGCAGACTGGAATCTAATCGAGGGGTTCAGGGTGGGTTACCTCTCGAAGGCGATGTTCTTTGTGTCGAGGTGCGTGGAGACAATGGGGGAGGTTAGCCGTGCTGCAATGTGCTCCTCGGAAGGCTGCATCGCTGACAGAACGATTTCAGGGTCGTGGAGATCGAGGGAGAGTGTCTCTGTGTAAACCAACTGCTTGTCGTGGTCAACCTCCATCACCACAGCTCCCTCATCTGTGGAACAAAGAACAGAGCCTGTGATTGGATGTAACCCCGTGCTGTACCTGTCCTGGGAGTGTTTGATGGGGACAGTGTAGAGGGAGCTTTACTCTGTATCTAACCCCGTGCTGTACCTGTCCTGGGAGTGTTTGATGGGGACAGTGTAGAGGGAGCTTTACTCTGTATCTAACCCCGTGCTGTACCTGTCCTGGGAGTGTTTGATGGGGACAGTGTAGAGGGAGCTTTACTCTGTATCTATCCCCGTGCTGTCCCTGTCCTGGGAGTGTTTGATGGGGACAGTGTAGAGGGAGCTTTACTCTGTATCTAACCCCGTGCTGTACCTGTCCTGGGAGTGTTTGATGGGGACAGTGTAGAGGGAGCTTTACTCTGTATCTAACCCCGTGCTGTTCCTGTCCTGGGAGTGTTTGATGGGGACAGTGTAGAGGGAGCTTTACTCTGTATCTAACCCCGTGCTGTACCTGTCCTGGGAGTGTATAATGGGGACAGTGTAGAGGGAGCTTTACTCTGTATCTAACCCCGTGCTATACGTGTCATGGGAGTGTTTGATGGGGACAGTGTAGAGGGAGCTTTACCCCTTGTGGTAGTATGTATTGGGGGTCATGTGGGACTGGAAGCCCTAATGTCATTGGCTGACAGATCCCGGGTCCTGGTTGGCCGTTGACCTCAAGCTCCGCCCTGAAGGCGGAGTATAAGAAGCCAGAGTCTTCCCCCGCAGGCCAGTTTACTATCGAGCTGCGGGGGAACAGACACGCTTAATAAAGCCTCATCGACTTCACTCTATTCATCTCACGGAGTCTTTGTGCGCTACAATTTATTAAGCGTGCCTAAAAAGGACTATGGAGCTCAGGATCATTCCGGAATGCCTGAGGATCAGCCCCCACGCAGTGAATGCGGCAGCAGCCTTCAAACACTGGCAGACTTGCTTCGAGGCCTACATCAGAACGACCACCGGCCGAGTCTCAGACGAACAAAAACTGCAGGTCCTGCACTCGAGGGTGAGCACGGAGATTTTCACCCTCATTGAAGACACCGACGATTTCCAGACGGCGTTCACAGCACTGAGAAGTCTCTACGTTCGCCCAGTTAACCAAATCTACGCTCGCTACCAGCTCGCGACGAGACGGAAAGCTCCCGGAGAATCGATGGACGAGTTCTACGCCGCGCTGCTGATTTTGGGACGAGCCTGCAGCTGCCCGTCGGTGAACGCAAACGAACACACGGACATGTTAATGCACGACGCTTTTGTGGCAGGTATGCAATCCTCCCAAATCCGCCAAAGACTTCTAGAAAAAGAGTCACTAGGACTCTCTGAGGCACGGGCCCTGGCAGCCTCCCTAGACGTGGCCGCGCGTAATACCCGCGCTTACGGCCCCGACCGCGCGGCAACCCATTGGGCCCCGTACGTACCCGTCGCGGCAAACCCCCTACCCCACCCCCCCCCGGACACCCCACAGGCTTGCGCGGTCCAAACGCCGAGTCGCACCGGGGGCGCCCGCTGTTATTTCTGCGGCCAGGCGAAGCACCCCCGACAACGCTGTCCGGCCCGCGCAGCCATCTGCAAAAGCTGCGGGAAAAAGGGCCATTATGCGGTGGTGTGCCGATCCCGCGAGGTCGCCGCCGTCCCGGGGCCACAGGGAGCCCTACAAGCAGTCTATGCCTCCCAACCCCCCCAGCACGCCATGTGCGACCGGCAGGCACAGCCGCTCTGGGTCCCGACCACCGCGGTCCCGGGAGAACTGGGAGCCCTGCAGCCCGCCTACGCTCCCCAACCCCCCTCCCCGCAGTCCATGTACGACCCGCCGCCGGCGCTCCCGCTTTGGGTCCCGGCCAACACTCTCCACGGAGAGGAGGGGGTTTTTCGTGTCCCTAACGCCACCCTAACCCCCGTCCCGCGCCCCACGCCTGACCCGTCGCCGCCACCTACTTGGACCCCGACCACCGCTGTCCCCGGTGAGGGAACTCCGCGCGGTCCTAGCGCTCACGGTGAGGGAGCTCCGCGCGGTCCTAGCGCTCGCAGTGAGGGAACTCCGCGCGGTCTAAGCGCTCGCGGTCCTAGCGCTCGTGGTGAGGGAGCTCCGCGCGGTCCTAGCGCTCACGGTCCTAGCGCTCGTGGTGAGGGAGCTCCGCGCGGTCCTAGCGCTCACGGTGAGGGAGCTCCGCGCGGTCCTAGCGCTCGCAGTGAGGGAACTCCGCGCGGTCTAAGCGCTCGCGGTCCTAGCGCTCGTGGTGAGGGAGCTCCGCGCGGTCCTAGCGCTCGCGGTCCTAGCGCTCGTGGTGAGGGAGCTCCGCGCGGTCCTAGCGCTCGTGGTGAGGGAGCTCCGCGCGGTCCTAGTGCTCGCGGTCCTAGCGCTCGTGGTGAGGGATCTCCGCGCGGTCCTAGTGCTCGCGGTCCTAGTGCTCGCGGTGAGGGATCTCCGCGCGGTCCTAGCGCTCGTGGTGAGGGATCTCCGCGCGGTCCTAGCGCTCGTGGTGAGGGATCTCCGCGCGGTCCTAGCGCTCGCGGTCCTAGCGCTCGCGGTCCTAGCGCTCGTGGTGAGGGATCTCCGCGCGGTCCTAGCGCTCGCGGTCCTAGCGCTCGCAGTGAGGGAACTCCGCGCGGTCCTAGCGCTTGCAGTCCTAGCGCTCGCGGTGAGGGAGCTCCGCGCGGTCCTAGCGCTCGCAGTCCTAGCGCTCCCCAGACCCCCCAGCACACCATGTGCGACCCGCAGACGCCGCCATTTTGGGTCCCGGCCACCACGAGGGGAGGAGGGGCGCCGTTGTGCGACCCGCAGACACCGCCATTTTGGGTCCCGGCCACCACGAGGGGAGGAAGGCCGCCGCCATCTTGGACCACCCCAGACCTGTACGATGCATGGGGGCGGCCATTTTGTCCACCCCCGACGCCATCTTGTGACCCCCCAGCCACGTGCGATGTATGGGGCGGCCATTTTGTCCATCCCCGACGCCATCTTGGACGGCAACAACGGACCCCACTCCACTACTACAACCACGGCTCGCTTCGGTTACGCTCGATCAAGCTCGGCCCCGGACACTCCAGACGACGACGACAACGATGCTAATAAACGGGCACGAGACACCATGCCTAGTCGACTCCGGGAGCACGGAAAGCTTTATACATCCCGACACGGTAAGACGCTGTTCCTTAACCACCTATCCCAGCGCACAAAAGATTTGCCTAGCTGCAGGATCCCACTCCGTACAGATCCAGGGATTCTGCATAGTTACCCTAACGGTGCAGGGGAGGGAGTTCAAAAACTACAAACTAAACGTCCTTCCCCAACTCTGTGCCCCCACCTTGCTGGGATTAGATTTCCAATGTAACCTACAGAGCCTTACGTTTAAATTCGGCGGCCCCATACCCCCACTCACTATCTGCGGCCTCGCAACCCTCAAGGTTGAACCCCCGTCCTTGTTTGCGAACCTCACCCCGGATTGCAAACCCGTCGCCACTAGGAGCAGACGGTACAGCGCCCAGGACCGGACCTTCATTCGGTCCGAAGTCCAGCGGCTACTAAAGGAAGGCATAATCCAGGCCAGCAATAGTCCCTGGAGAGCACAGGTGGTAGTAGTGAAGACAGGGGAGAAACAAAGGATGGTCATAGACTATAGCCAGACCATCAACAGGTACACACAACTAGATGCGTACCCTCTCCCCCGCATATCCGACATGGTCAATCGGATTGCCCAGTATAAAGTCTTCTCCACCGTGGACCTCAAGTCCGCCTACCATCAGCTCCCCATCCGCCCAAGTGACCGCAAGTACACAGCCTTCGAGGCAGACGGGCGATTATACCATTTCCTACGGGTCCCTTTTGGCGTCACAAACGGGGTCTCGGTCTTCCAACAGGAGATGGACCGAATGGTTGATCAACACGGGTTGCGGGCCACGTTCCCGTATCTCGGCAATGTAACCATCTGTGGCCACGATCAGCAGGACCACGACGCCAACCTCCAAAAATTCCTCCAGACCGCCAAAGCCTTGAACCTCACGTACAACGAGGACAAGTGCGTTTTTAGCACCGATCGGCTAGCCATTCTGAGCTACGTAGTGCGCAATGGGATAATAGGCCCCGACCCTGAACGTATGCGCGCACTCATGGAATTTCCCCTCCCGCACTGCCCAAAAGCCCTGAAACGCTGCCTGGGGTTCTTTTCGTACTACGCCCAGTGGGTCCCCCAGTACGCAGACAAGGCCCGCCCCCTAATACAGACCACGACCTTCCCTTTGTCGACAGAGGCTTGCCAGGCCTTCAGCCGCATCAAAGCGGACATTGCAAAGGCCACGATGCGCGCCATCGACGAGTCCCTCCCCTTCCAGGTCGAGAGCGACGCCTCCGACGTAGCTCTGGCGGCCACCCTTAACCAAGCGGGCAGACCCGTGGCCTTCTTCTCCCGAACCCTCCACGCCTCAGAAATCCGCCACTCCTCAGTGGAAAAGGAAGCCCAAGCCATAGTGGAAGCTGTGCGACATTGGAGGCATTACCTGGCCGGCAGGAGATTCACTCTCCTCACTGACCAACGGTCGGTAGCCTTCATGTTCGATAATGCACAGCGGGGCAAGATCAAGAACGACAAGATCTTAAGGTGGAGGATCGAGCTCTCCACCTTCAACTATAAGATTTTGTATCGTCCCGGAAAGCTGAACGAGCCGTCCGATGCCCTATCCCGCGGCACATGTGCCAACGCACAAATTAACCGCCTCCAAACCCTCCACGAGGACCTCTGCCACCCGGGGGTCACTCGGTTTTACCACTTCATCAAGTCCCGCAATCTCCCATACTCTTTAGAAGAGGTCCGTACAGTCACAAGGGACTGCCACATCTGCGCGGAATGCAAGCCGCATTTTTTCAGGCCAGATGGAGTGCACCTGATTAAGGCTTCCCGCCCCTTTGAACGCCTCAGTCTCGATTTCAAAGGGCCCCTCCCCTCCACCGACCGCAACGCATATTTTCTTAATGTAGTGGACGAATACTCCCGCTTCCCTTTTGCCATTCCCTGCTCTGACATGATCGCGGCCACAGTCATTAAAGCCCTGAACAGCATCTTCACACTGTTCGGTTACCCCGCATACGTCCACAGCGACAGGGGGTCCTCTTTCATGAGTGACGAGCTGCGCCAGTTCCTGCTCAGCAAGGGCATAGCCTCAAGCAGGACGACCAGCTACAACCCCCGGGGGAACGGGCAAGTAGAAATGGAGAACGGCACGGTCTGGAAGGCCGTCCTACTGGCCCTACGGTCCAGGGATCTCCCAGTTTCACGGTGGCAGGAGGTCCTCCCGGACGCTCTCCATTCCATCCGGTCGTTATTATGTACGAGCACTAATCAAACGCCGCACGAGCGTCTCCTTGTCTTCCCTAGGAGGTCCTCCTCTGGAACGTCGCTGCCGACCTGGCTGGCGGTCCCAGGACCCATCCTGCTCCGAAAGCACGTGCGGGCACATAAGGCGGACCCGTTGGTCGAAAGGGTTCACCTCCTCCACGCAAACCCCCAGTACGCCTACGTGGAGTACCCCGACGGCCGACAGGACACGGTCTCCCTGCGGGATCTGGCGCCCGCCGGCAACACGCACACCCCCCCGACACCATCACCCCAAACCCCCCCTTCCTGCCACCGCCGCACCCCGCGACCGCCCCCTTCCCAGGAGGATCAGTCCCCCTCCCCTTTGCACCGACAGCTGAAACCGTGCGGCTCCTGGAGGCGACAACACTGGTACAAGCACCACCACCACCGCCGGGGCCGAGGCGATCGACACGGACGACCAGACCGCCCGACCGACTCGTGGCGTCGATGTAAAACAAAGATGGACTGTTCAAAGAACATTTTGTTTTTTTCCTATATCCTCTGTAAATAGTTGTAACAGGACGAAACTGTCCAATACTGTACTACCATGTAACTGTTCTATCCTCCCAGGACCAGCCCTGTAAACCCTTACCACCATACGAAGCATCACCCCGCCGGGTTCATTTTTGACAAGGGATGAATGTGGTAGTATGTATTGGGGGTCATGTGGGACTGGAAGCCCTAATGTCATTGGCTGACAGATCCCGGGTCCTGGTTGGCCGTTGACCTCAAGCTCCGCCCTGAAGGCGGAGTATAAGAAGCCGGTGTCTTCCCCCGCAGGCCAGTTTACTATCGGGCTGCTGGGGAACAGACACGCTTAATAAAGCCTCATCGACTTCACTCTATTCGTCTCATGGAGTCTTTGTGCGCTACATTCTGTATCTATCCCGGTGCTGTACCTGTCCTGGGAGTGTTTGATGGGGACAGTGTAGAGGGAGCTTTACTCTGTATTTAACCTCGTGCTGTACCTGTCCTGGGAGTGTTTGATGGGGACAGTGCAGAGGGAGCTTTACTCTGTATCTAACCCCGTGCTGTACCTGTCCTGGGAGTGTTTGATGGGGACAGTGTAGAGGGAGCTTTACTCTGTATCTAACCCCACGCTGTACCTGTCCTGGGAGTGTTTGATGGGGACAGTGTAGAGGGAGCTTTACTCTGTATCTAACCCTGTGCTGTACCTGTCCTGGCAGTGTTTAATGTGGACAGTGTCGAGGGAGCTTTACTCTGTATCTAACCCCGTGCTGTACCTGTCCCGGGAGTGTTTGATGTGGACAGTGTAGAGGGAGCTTTACTCTGTATCTAACCCCGTGCTGTACCTGTCCTGGGAGTGTTTGATGGGGCCAGTGTAGAGGAAGCTTTACTCTGTATCTAACCCCGTGCTGTACCTGTCCTGGGAGTGTTTGATGTGGACAGTGTAGAGGGAGCTTTACTCTGTATCTAACCCAGTGCTGTACCTGTCCTGGGAGTGTTTGACGGGGACAGTGTAGAGGGAGCTTTACTCTGTATCTAACCCCGTGCTGTACCTGTCCTGGGAGTGTTTGACGGGGACAGTGTAGAGGGAGCTTTACTCTGTATCTAACCCCGTGCTGTACCTGTCCTGGGAGTGTTTGATGGGGACAGTGTAGAGGGAGCTTTACTCTGTATCTAACCCCGTGCTGTACCTGTCCTGGGAGTGTTTGATGGGGACAGTGTAGAGGGAGCTTTACTCTGTATCTAACCCCGTGCTGTACCTGTCCTGGGAGTGTTTGATGGGGACAGTGTAGAGGGAGCTTTACTCTGTATCTAACCCCGTGCTGTACCTGTCCTGGGAGTGTTTGATGGGGACAGTGTAGAGGGAGCTTTACTCTGTATCTAACCCCGTACTGTACCTGTCCTGGGAGTGTTTGATGGGACAGTGTAGAGGGAGCTTTACTCTGTATCTAACCCCGTGCTGTACCTGTCCTGGGAGTGTTTGATGGGGACATTGTAGAGGGAGCTTTAGTCTGTATCTAACCTCGAGCTGTACCTGTCCTGGGAGTGTTTGATGGGGACAGTGTAGAGGGAGCTTTCCACAGTATCTAACCCCGTGCTGTCCCTGTCCTGGGAGTATTTGATGGGGCCAGTGTAGAGGAAGCTTTACTCTGTATCTAACCCCGAGCTGTACCTGTCCTGGGAGTGTTTGATGGGGACAGTGTAGAGGGAGCTTTACACAGTATCTAACCCCGTGCTGTCCCTGTCCTGGGAGTGTTTGATGGGGCCAGTGTAGAGGAAGCTTTACTCTGTATCTAACCCCGTGCTGTACCTGTCCTGGGAGTGTTTGATGGGGACAGTGTAGGGGGAGCTTTACTCTGTATCTAACCCCGTGCTGTACCTGTCCTGGGAGTGTTTGATGTGGACAGTGTAGAGGGAGCTTTACTCTGTATCTAACCCGTGCTGTACATGTCCTGCGAGTGTTTGATGGGGACAGTGTAGAGGGAGCTTTACTCTGTATCTAACCCTGTGCTGTACCTGTCCTGGGAGTGTTTGATGCGGACAGTGTAGAGGGAGCTTTACTCTGTATCTAACCCCGTGCTGTACCTGTCCCGGGAGTGTTTGATGTGGATAGTGTAGAGGGAGCTTTACTCTGTATCTAACCCCGTGCTGTACCTGTCCTGGGAGTGTTTGATGGGGACAGTGTAGAGGGAGCTTTACTCTGTATTTAACCCTGTGCTGTACCTGTCCTGGGAGTGTTTGATGTGGACAGTGTAGAGGGAGCTTTAATCTGTATCTAACCCCGTGCTGTACCTGTCCTGGGAGTGTTTGACGGGGACAGTGTAGAGGGAGCTTTACTCTGTATCTAACCCCGTGCTGTACCTGTCCTGGGAGTGTTTGATGGGGACAGTGTAGAGGGAGCTTTACTCTGTATCTAACCCCGTGCTGTACCTGTCCTGGGAGTGTTTGATGGGGACAGTGTAGAGGGAGCTTTACTCTGTATCTAACCCCGTGCTGTACCTGTCCTGGGAGTGTTTGATGGGGACAGTGTAGAGGGAGCTTTACTCTGTATCTAACCCCGTACTGTACCTGTCCTGGGAGTGTTTGATGGGACAGTGTAGAGGGAGCTTTACTCTGTATCTAACCCCGTGCTGTACCTGTCCTGGGAGTGTTTGATGGGGACATTGTAGAGGGAGCTTTAGTCTGTATCTAACCTCGAGCTGTACCTGTCCTGGGAGTGTTTGATGGGGACAGTGTAGAGGGAGCTTTACACAGTATCTAACCCCGTGCTGTCCCTGTCCTGGGAGTGTTTGATGGGGCCAGTGTAGAGGAAGCTTTACTCTGTATCTAACCCCGAGCTGTACCTGTCCTGGGAGTGTTTGATGGGGACAGTGTAGAGGGAGCTTTACACAGTATCTAACCCCGTGCTGTCCCTGTCCTGGGAGTGTTTGATGGGGCCAGTGTAGAGGAAGCTTTACTCTGTATCTAACCCCGTGCTGTACTTGTCCTGGGAGTGTTTGATGGGGACAGTGTAGGGGGAGCTTTACTCTGTATCTAACCCCGTGCTGTACCTGTCCTGGGAGTGTTTGATGTGGACAGTGTAGAGGGAGCTTTACTCTGTATCTAACCCCGTGCTGTACATGTCCTGGGAGTGTTTGATGGGGACAGTGTAGAGGGAGCTTTACTCTGTATCTAACCCTGTGCTGTACCTGTCCTGGGAGTGTTTGATGCGGACAGTGTAGAGGGAGCTTTACTCTGTATCTAACCCCGTGCTGTACCTGTCCCGGGAGTGTTTGATGTGGATAGTGTAGAGGGAGCTTTACTCTGTATCTAACCCCGTGCTGTACCTGTCCTGGGAGTGTTTGATGGGGACAGTGTAGAGGGAGCTTTACTCTGTATCTAACCCCGTGCTGTACCTGTCCTGGGAGTGTTTGACGGGGACAGTGTAGAGGGAGCTTTACTCTGTATCTAACCCCGTGCTGTACCTGTCCTGGGAGTGTTTGATGGGGACAGTGTAGAGGGAGCTTTACTCTGTATCTAACCCCGTGCTGTACCTGTCCTGGGAGTGTTTGATGGGGAGAGTGTAGAGGGAGCTTTACTCTGTATCTAACCCCGTGCTGTCCCTGTCCTGGGAGTGTTTGATGGGGCCAGTGTAGAGGAAGCTTTACTCTGTATCTAACCCCGAGCTGTACCTGTCCTGGGAGTGTTTGATGGGGACAGTGTAGAGGGAGCTTTACACAGTATCTAACCCCGTGCTGTCCCTGTCCTGGGAGTGTTTGATGGGGCCAGTGTAGAGGAAGCTTTACTCTGTATCTAACCCCGTGCTGTACCTGTCCTGGGAGTGTTTGATGGGGACAGTGTAGGGGGAGCTTTACTCTGTATCTAACCCCGTGCTGTACCTGTCCTGGGAGTGTTTGATGTGGACAGTGTAGAGGGAGCTTTACTCTGTATCTAACCCCGTGCTGTACATGTCCTGGGAGTGTTTGATGGGGACAGTGTAGAGGGAGCTTTACTCTGTATCTAACCCTGTGCTGTACCTGTCCTGGGAGTGTTTGATGCGGACAGTGTAGAGGGAGCTTTACTCTGTATCTAACCCCGTGCTGTACCTGTCCCGGGAGTGTTTGATGTGGATAGTGTAGAGGGAGCTTTACTCTGTATCTAACCCCGTGCTGTACCTGTCCTGGGAGTGTTTGATGGGGACAGTGTAGAGGGAGCTTTACTCTGTATCTAACCCTGTGCTGTACCTGTCCTGGGAGTGTTTGATGTGGACAGTGTAGAGGGAGCTTTAATCTGTATCTAACCCCGTGCTGTACCTGTCCTGGGAGTGTTTGACGGGGACAGTGTAGAGGGAGCTTTACTCTGTATCTAACCCCGTGCTGTACCTGTCCTGGGAGTGTTTGATGGGGACAGTGTAGAGGGAGCTTTACTCTGTATCTAACCCCGTGCTGTACCTGTCCTGGGAGTGTTTGATGGGGACAGTGTAGAGGGAGCTTTACTCTGTATCTAACCCCGTGCTGTACCTGTCCTGGGAGTGTTTGATGGGGACAGTGTAGAGGGAGCTTTACTCTGTATCTAACCCCGTACTGTACCTGTCCTGGGATTGTTTGATGGGACAGTGTAGAGGGAGCTTTACTCTGTATCTAACCCCGTGCTGTACCTGTCCTGGGAGTGTTTGATGGGGACATTGTAGAGGGAGCTTTAGTCTGTATCTAACCTCGAGCTGTACCTGTCCTGGGAGTGTTTGATGGGGACAGTGTAGAAGGAGCTTTACACAGTATCTAACCCCGTGCTGTCCCTGTCCTGGGAGTGTTTGATGGGGCCAGTGTAGAGGAAGCTTTACTATGTATCTAACCCCGAGCTGTACCTGTCCTGGGAGTGTTTGATGGGGACAGTGTAGAGGGAGCTTTACACAGTATCTAACCCCGTGCTGTCCCTGTCCTGGGAGTGTTTGATGGGGCCAGTGTAGAGGAAGCTTTACTCTGTATCTAACCCCGTGCTGTACCTGTCCTGGGAGTGTTTGATGGGGACAGTGTAGGGGGAGCTTTACTCTGTATCTAACCCCGTGCTGTACCTGTCCTGGGAGTGTTTGATGTGGACAGTGTAGAGGGAGCTTTACTCTGTATCTAACCCCGTGCTGTACATGTCCTGGGAGTGTTTGATGGGGACAGTGTAGAGGGAGCTTTACTCTGTATCTAACCCTGTGCTGTACCTGTCCTGGGAGTGTTTGATGCGGACAGTGTAGAGGGAGCTTTACTCTGTATCTAACCCCGTGCTGTACCTGTCCCGGGAGTGTTTGATGTGGATAGTGTAGAGGGAGCTTTACTCTGTATCTAACCCCGTGCTGTACCTGTCCTGGGAGTGTTTGATGGGGACAGTGTAGAGGGAGCTTTACTCTGTATCTAACCCTGTGCTGTACCTGTCCTGGGAGTGTTTGATGTGGACAGTGTAGAGGGAGCTTTAATCTGTATCTAACCCCGTGCTGTACCTGTCCTGGGAGTGTTTGACGGGGACAGTGTAGAGGGAGCTTTACTCTGTATCTAACCCCGTGCTGTACCTGTCCTGGGAGTGTTTGATGGGGACAGTGTAGAGGGAGCTTTACTCTGTATCTAACCCCGTGCTGTACCTGTCCTGGGAGTGTTTGATGGGGACAGTGTAGAGGGAGCTTTACTCTGTATCTAACCCCGTGCTGTACCTGTCCTGGGAGTGTTTGATGGGGACAGTGTAGAGGGAGCTTTACTCTGTATCTAACCCCGTACTGTACCTGTCCTGGGAGTGTTTGATGGGACAGTGTAGAGGGAGCTTTACTCTGTATCTAACCCCGTGCTGTACCTGTCCTGGGAGTGTTTGATGGGGACATTGTAGAGGGAGCTTTAGTCTGTATCTAACCTCGAACTGTACCTGTCCTGGGAGTGTTTGATGGGGACAGTGTAGAGGGAGCTTTACACAGTATCTAACCCCGTGCTGTACCTGTCCTGGGAGTGTTTGATGGGGACAGTGTAGAGGGAGCTTTACTCTGTATCTAACCCTGTGCTGTACCTGTCCTGGGAGTGTTTGATGTGGACAGTGTAGAGGGAGCTTTAATCTGTATCTAACCCCGTGCTGTACCTGTCCTGTGAGTGTTTGATGGGGACATTGTAGAGGGAGCTTTAGTCTGTATCTAACCTCGAGCTGTACCTGTCCTGGGAGTGTTTGATGGGGACAGTGTAGAGGGAGCTTTACACAGTATCTAACCCCGTGCTGTCCCTGTCCTGGTAGTGTTTGATGGGGCCAGTGTAGAGGAAGCTTTACTCTGTATCTAACCCCGAGCTGTACCTGTCCTGGGAGTGTTTGATGGGGACAGTGTAGAGGGAGCTTTACACAGTATCTAACCCCGTGCTGTCCCTGTCCTGGGAGTGTTTGATGGGGCCAGTGTAGAGGAAGCTTTACTCTGTATCTAACCCCGTGCTGTACCTGTCCTGGGAGTGTTTGATGGGGACAGTGTAGGGGGAGCTTTACTCTGTATCTAACCCCGTGCTGTACCTGTCCTGGGAGTGTTTGATGTGGACAGTGTAGAGGGAGCTTTACTCTGTATCTAACCCCGTGCTGTACATGTCCTGGGAGTGTTTGATGGGGACAGTGTAGAGGGAGCTTTACTCTGTATTTAACCCTGTGCTGTACCTGTCCTGGGAGTGTTTGATGCGGACAGTGTAGAGGGAGCTTTACACTGTATCTAACCCCGTGCTGTACCTGTCCCGGGAGTGTTTGATGTGGATAGTGTAGAGGGAGCTTTACTCTGTATCTAACCCCGTGCTGTACCTGTCCTGGGAGTGTTTGATGGGGACAGTGTAGAGGGAGCTTTACTCTGTATCTAACCCTGTGCTGTACCTGTCCTGGGAGTGTTTGATGTGGACAGTGTAGAGGGAGCTTTACTCTGTATCTAGCCCCGTGCTGTACCTGTCCTGGGAGTGTTTGACGGGGACAGTGTAGAGGGAGCTTTACTCTGTATCTAACCCCGTGCTGTACCTGTCCTGGGAGTGTTTGATGGGGACAGTGTAGAGGGAGCTTTACTCTGTATCTAACCCCGTGCTGTACCTGTCCTGGGAGTGTTTGATGGGGACAGTGTAGAGGGAGCTTTACACTGTATCTAACCCCGTGCTGTACCTGTCCTGGGAGTGTTTGATGGGGACAGTGTAGAGGGAGCTTTACTCTGTATCTAACCCCACGCTGTACCTGTCCCGGGAGTGTTTGATGTGGACAGTGTAGAGGGAGCTTTACTCTGTATCTAACCCCGTGCTGTACCTGTCCTGGGAGTGTTTGATGGGGACAGTGTAGAGGGAGCTTTACTCTGTATCTAACCCTGTGCTGTACCTGTCCTGGCAGTGTTTAATGTGGACAGTGTCGAGGGAGCTTTACTCTGTATCTAACCCCGTGCTGTACCTGTCCCGGGAGTGTTTGATGTGGACAGTGTAGAGGGAGCTTTACTCTGTATCTAACCCCGTGCTGTACCTGTCCTGGGAGTGTTTGATGGGGCCAGTGTAGAGGAAGCTTTACTCTGTATCTAACCCCGTGCTGTACCTGTCCTGGGAGTGTTTGATGTGGACAGTGTAGAGGGAGCTTTACTCTGTATCTAACCCAGTGCTGTACCTGTCCTGGGAGTGTTTGACGGGGACAGTGTAGAGGGAGCTTTACTCTGTATCTAACCCCGTGCTGTACCTGTCCTGGGAGTGTTTGACGGGGACAGTGTAGAGGGAGCTTTACTCTGTATCTAACCCCGTGCTGTACCTGTCCTGGGAGTGTTTGATGGGGACAGTGTAGAGGGAGCTTTACTCTGTATCTAACCCCGTGCTGTACCTGTCCTGGGAGTGTTTGATGGGGACAGTGTAGAGGGAGCTTTACTCTGTATCTAACCCCGTGCTGTACCTGTCCTGGGAGTGTTTGATGGGGACAGTGTAGAGGGAGCTTTACTCTGTATCTAACCCCGTGCTGTACATGTCCTGGGAGTGTTTGATGGGGACAGTGTAGAGGGAGCTTTACTCTGTATCTAACCCCGTACTGTACCTGTCCTGGGAGTGTTTGATGGGACAGTGTAGAGGGAGCTTTACTCTGTATCTAACCCCGTGCTGTACCTGTCCTGGGAGTGTTTGATGGGGACATTGTAGAGGGAGCTTTAGTCTGTATCTAACCTCGAGCTGTACCTGTCCTGGGAGTGTTTGATGGGGACAGTGTAGAGGGAGCTTTCCACAGTATCTAACCCCGTGCTGTCCCTGTCCTGGGAGTATTTGATGGGGCCAGTCTAGAGGAAGCTTTACTCTGTATCTAACCCCGAGCTGTACCTGTCCTGGGAGTGTTTGATGGGGACAGTGTAGAGGGAGCTTTACACAGTATCTAACCAAGTGCTGTCCCTGTCCTGGGAGTGTTTGATGGGGCCAGTGTAGAGGAAGCTTTACTCTGTATCTAACCCCGTGCTGTACCTGTCCTGGGAGTGTTTGATGGGGACAGTGTAGGGGGAGCTTTACTCTGTATCTAACCCCGTGCTGTACCTGTCCTGGGAGTGTTTGATGTGGACAGTGTAGAGGGAGCTTTACTCTGTATCTAACCCGTGCTGTACATGTCCTGCGAGTGTTTGATGGGGACAGTGTAGAGGGAGCTTTACTCTGTATCTAACCCTGTGCTGTACCTGTCCTGGGAGTGTTTGATGCGGACAGTGTAGAGGGAGCTTTACTCTGTATCTAACCCCGTGCTGTACCTGTCCCGGGAGTGTTCGATGTGGATAGTGTAGAGGGAGCTTTACTCTGTATCTAACCCCGTGCTGTACCTGTCCTGGGAGTGTTTGATGGGGACAGTGTAGAGGGAGCTTTACTCTGTATTTAACCCTGTGCTGTACCTGTCCTGGGAGTGTTTGATGTGGACAGTGTAGAGGGAGCTTTAATCTGTATCTAACCCCGTGCTGTACCTGTCCTGGGAGTGTTTGACGGGGACAGTGTAGAGGGAGCTTTACTCTGTATCTAACCCCGTGCTGTACCTGTCCTGGGAGTGTTTGATGGGGACAGTGTAGAGGGAGCTTTACTCTGTATCTAACCCCGTGCTGTACCTGTCCTGGGAGTGTTTGATGGGGACAGTGTAGAGGGAGCTTTACTCTGTATCTAACCCCGTGCTGTACCTGTCCTGGGAGTGTTTGATGGGGACAGTGTAGAGGGAGCTTTACTCTGTATCTAACCCCGTACTGTACCTGTCCTGGGAGTGTTTGATGGGACAGTGTAGAGGGAGCTTTACTCTGTATCTAACCCCGTGCTGTACCTGTCCTGGGAGTGTTTGATGGGGACATTGTAGAGGGAGCTTTAGTCTGTATCTAACCTCGAGCTGTACCTGTCCTGGGAGTGTTTGATGGGGACAGTGTAGAGGGAGCTTTACACAGTATCTAACCCCGTGCTGTCCCTGTCCTGGGAGTGTTTGATGGGGACAGTGTAGAGGGAGCTTTACACAGTATCTAACCCCGTGCTGTCCCTGTCCTGGTAGTGTTTGATGGGGCCAGTGTAGAGGAAGCTTTACTCTGTATCTAACCCCGAGCTGTACCTGTCCTGGGAGTGTTTGATGGGACAGTGTAGAGGGAGCTTTACTCTGTATCTAACCCCGTGCTGTACCTGTCCTGGGAGTGTTTGATGGGGACATTGTAGAGGGAGCTTTAGTCTGTATCTAACCTCGAACTGTACCTGTCCTGGGAGTGTTTGATGGGGACAGTGTAGAGGGAGCTTTACACAGTATCTAACCCCGTGCTGTACCTGTCCTGGGAGTGTTTGATGGGGACAGTGTAGAGGGAGCTTTACTCTGTATCTAACCCTGTGCTGTACCTGTCCTGGGAGTGTTTGATGTGGACAGTGTAGAGGGAGCTTTAATCTGTATCTAACCCCGTGCTGTACCTGTCCTGGGAGTGTTTGACGGGGACAGTGTAGAGGGAGCTTTACTCTGTATCTAACCCCGTGCTGTACCTGTCCTGGGAGTGTTTGATGGGGACAGTGTAGAGGGAGCTTTACTCTGTATCTAACCCCGTGCTGTACCTGTCCTGGGAGTGTTTGATGGGGACAGTGTAGAGGGAGCTTTACTCTGTATCTAACCCCGTGCTGTACCTGTCCTGGGAGTGTTTGTTGGGGACAGTGTAGAGGGAGCTTTACTCTGTATCTAACCCCGTACTGTACCTGTCCTGGGAGTGTTTGATGGGACAGTGTAGAGGGAGCTTTACTCTGTATCTAACCCTGTGCTGTACCTGTCCTGGGAGTGTTTGATGGGGACATTGTAGAGGGAGCTTTAGTCTGTATCTAACCTCGAGCTGTACCTGTCCTGGGAGTGTTTGATGGGGACAGTGTAGAGGGAGCTTTACACAGTATCTAACCCCGTGCTGTCCCTGTCCTGGTAGTGTTTGATGGGGCCAGTGTAGAGGAAGCTTTACTCTGTATCTAACCCCGAGCTGTACCTGTCCTGGGAGTGTTTGATGGGGACAGTGTAGAGGGAGCTTTACACAGTATCTAACCCCGTGCTGTCCCTGTCCTGGGAGTGTTTGATGGGGCCAGTGTAGAGGAAGCTTTACTCTGTATCTAACCCCGTGCTGTACCTGTCCTGGGAGTGTTTGATGGGGACAGTGTAGGGGGAGCTTTACTCTGTATCTAACCCCGTGCTGTACCTGTCCTGGGAGTGTTTGATGTGGACAGTGTAGAGGGAGCTTTACTCTGTATCTAACCCCGTGCTGTACATGTCCTGGGAGTGTTTGATGGGGACAGTGTAGAGGGAGCTTTACTCTGTATTTAACCCTGTGCTGTACCTGTCCTGGGAGTGTTTGATGCGGACAGTGTAGAGGGAGCTTTACACTGTATCTAACCCCGTGCTGTACCTGTCCCGGGAGTGTTTGATGTGGATAGTGTAGAGGGAGCTTTACTCTGTATCTAACCCCGTGCTGTACCTGTCCTGGGAGTGTTTGATGGGGACAGTGTAGAGGGAGCTTTACTCTGTATCTAACCCTGTGCTGTACCTGTCCTGGGAGTGTTTGATGTGGACAGTGTAGAGGGAGCTTTACTCTGTATATAAACCCCGTGCTGTACCTGTCCTGGGAGTGTTTGACGGGGACAGTGTAGAGGGAGCTTTACTCTGTATCTAACCCCGTGCTGTACCTGTCCTGGGAGTGTTTGATGGGGACAGTGTAGAGGGAGCTTTACTCTGTATCTAACCCCGTGCTGTACCTGTCCTGGGAGTGTTTGATGGGGACAGTGTAGAGGGAGCTTTACACTGTATCTAACCCCGTGCTGTACCTGTCCTGGGAGTGTTTGATGGGGACAGTGTAGAGGGAGCTTTACTCTGTATCTAACCCCACGCTGTACCTGTCCCGGGAGTGTTTGATGTGGAGAGTGTAGAGGGAGCTTTACTCTGTATCTAACCCCGTGCTGTACCTGTCCTGGGAGTGTTTGATGGGGACAGTGTAGAGGGAGCTTTACTCTGTATCTAACCCTGTGCTGTACCTGTCCTGGCAGTGTTTAATGTGGACAGTGTCGAGGGAGCTTTACTCTGTATCTAACCCCGTGCTGTACCTGTCCCGGGAGTGTTTGATGTGGACAGTGTAGAGGGAGCTTTACTCTGTATCTAACCCCGTGCTGTACCTGTCCTGGGAGTGTTTGATGGGGCCAGTGTAGAGGAAGCTTTACTCTGTATCTAACCCCGTGCTGTACCTGTCCTGGGAGTGTTTGATGTGGACAGTGTAGAGGGAGCTTTACTCTGTATCTAACCCAGTGCTGTACCTGTCCTGGGAGTGTTTGACGGGGACAGTGTAGAGGGAGCTTTACTCTGTATCTAACCCCGTGCTGTACCTGTCCTGGGAGTGTTTGACGGGGACAGTGTAGAGGGAGCTTTACTCTGTATCTAACCCCGTGCTGTACCTGTCCTGGGAGTGTTTGATGGGGACAGTGTAGAGGGAGCTTTACTCTGTATCTAACCCCGTGCTGTACCTGTCCTGGGAGTGTTTGATGGGGACAGTGTAGAGGGAGCTTTACTCTGTATCTAACCCCGTGCTGTACCTGTCCTGGGAGTGTTTGATGGGGACAGTGTAGAGGGAGCTTTACTCTGTATCTAACCCCGTGCTGTACCTGTCCTGGGAGTGTTTGATGGGGACAGTGTAGAGGGAGCTTTACTCTGTATCTAACCCCGTACTGTACCTGTCCTGGGAGTGTTTGATGGGACAGTGTAGAGGGAGCTTTACTCTGTATCTAACCCCGTGCTGTACCTGTCCTGGGAGTGTTTGATGGGGACATTGTAGAGGGAGCTTTAGTCTGTATCTAACCTCGAGCTGTACCTGTCCTGGGAGTGTTTGATGGGGACAGTGTAGAGGGAGCTTTCCACAGTATCTAACCCCGTGCTGTCCCTGTCCTGGGAGTATTTGATGGGGCCAGTGTAGAGGAAGCTTTACTCTGTATCTAACCCCGAGCTGTACCTGTCCTGGGAGTGTTTGATGGGGACAGTGTAGAGGGAGCTTTACACAGTATCTAACCCCGTGCTGTCCCTGTCCTGGGAGTGTTTGATGGGGCCAGTGTAGAGGAAGCTTTACTCTGTATCTAACCCCGTGCTGTACCTGTCCTGGGAGTGTTTGATGGGGACAGTGTAGGGGGAGCTTTACTCTGTATCTAACCCCGTGCTGTACCTGTCCTGGGAGTGTTTGATGTGGACAGTGTAGAGGGAGCTTTACTCTGTATCTAACCCGTGCTGTACATGTCCTGCGAGTGTTTGATGGGGACAGTGTAGAGGGAGCTTTACTCTGTATCTAACCCTGTGCTGTACCTGTCATGGGAGTGTTTGATGCGGACAGTGTAGAGGGAGCTTTACTCTGTATCTAACCCCGTGCTGTACCTGTCCCGGGAGTGTTCGATGTGGATAGTGTAGAGGGAGCTTTACTCTGTATCTAACCCCGTGCTGTACCTGTCCTGGGAGTGTTTGATGGGGACAGTGTAGAGGGAGCTTTACTCTGTATTTAACCCTGTGCTGTACCTGTCCTGGGAGTGTTTGATGTGGACAGTGTAGAGGGAGCTTTAATCTGTATCTAACCCCGTGCTGTACCTGTCCTGGGAGTGTTTGACGGGGACAGTGTAGAGGGAGCTTTACTCTGTATCTAACCCCGTGCTGTACCTGTCCTGGGAGTGTTTGATGGGGACAGTGTAGAGGGAGCTTTACTCTGTATCTAACCCCGTGCTGTACCTGTCCTGGGAGTGTTTGATGGGGACAGTGTAGAGGGAGCTTTACTCTGTATCTAACCCCGTGCTGTACCTGTCCTGGGAGTGTTTGATGGGGACAGTGTAGAGGGAGCTTTACTCTGTATCTAACCCCGTACTGTACCTGTCCTGGGAGTGTTTGATGGGACAGTGTAGAGGGAGCTTTACTCTGTATCTAACCCCGTGCTGTACCTGTCCTGGGAGTGTTTGATGGGGACATTGTAGAGGGAGCTTTAGTCTGTATCTAACCTCGAGCTGTACCTGTCCTGGGAGTGTTTGATGGGGACAGTGTAGAGGGAGCTTTACACAGTATCTAACCCCGTGCTGTCCCTGTCCTGGGAGTGTTTGATGGGGCCAGTGTAGAGGAAGCTTTACTCTGTATCTAACCCCGAGCTGTACCTGTCCTGGGAGTGTTTGATGGGGACAGTGTAGAGGGAGCTTTACACAGTATCTAACCCCGTGCTGTCCCTGTCCTGGGAGTGTTTGATGGGGCCAGTGTAGAGGAAGCTTTACTCTGTATCTAACCCCGTGCTGTACTTGTCCTGGGAGTGTTTGATGGGGACAGTGTAGGGGGAGCTTTACTCTGTATCTAACCCCGTGCTGTACCTGTCCTGGGAGTGTTTGATGTGGACAGTGTAGAGGGAGCTTTACTCTGTATCTAACCCCGTGCTGTACATGTCCTGGGAGTGTTTGATGGGGACAGTGTAGAGGGAGCTTTACTCTGTATCTAACCCTGTGCTGTACCTGTCCTGGGAGTGTTTGATGCGGACAGTGTAGAGGGAGCTTTACTCTGTATCTAACCCCGTGCTGTACCTGTCCCGGGAGTGTTTGATGTGGATAGTGTAGAGGGAGCTTTACTCTGTATCTAACCCCGTGCTGTACCTGTCCTGGGAGTGTTTGATGGGGACAGTGTAGAGGGAGCTTTACTCTGTATCTAACCCTGTGCTGTACCTGTCCTGGGAGTGTTTGATGTGGACAGTGTAGAGGGAGCTTTACTCTGTATCTAACCCCGTGCTGTACCTGTCCTGGGAGTGTTTGACGGGGACAGTGTAGAGGGAGCTTTACTCTGTATCTAACCCCGTGCTGTACCTGTCCTGGGAGTGTTTGATGGGGACAGTGTAGAGGGAGCTTTACTCTGTATCTAACCCCGTGCTGTACCTGTCCTGGGAGTGTTTGATGGGGACAGTGTAGAGGGAGCTTTACTCTGTATCTAACCCCGTGCTGTACCTGTCCTGGGAGTGTTTGTTGGGGACAGTGTAGAGGGAGCTTTACTCTGTATCTAACCCCGTACTGTACCTGTCCTGGGATTGTTTGATGGGACAGTGTAGAGGGAGCTTTACTCTGTATCTAACCCCGTGCTGTACCTGTCCTGGGAGTGTTTGATGGGGACATTGTAGAGGGAGCTTTAGTCTGTATCTAACCTCGAGCTGTACCTGTCCTGGGAGTGTTTGATGGGGACAGTGTAGAGGGAGCTTTACACAGTATCTAACCCCGTGCTGTCCCTGTCCTGGGAGTGTTTGATGGGGCCAGTGTAGAGGAAGCTTTACTCTGTATCTAACCCCGAGCTGTACCTGTCCTGGGAGTGTTTGATGGGGACAGTGTAGAGGGAGCTTTACACAGTATCTAACCCCGTGCTGTCCCTGTCCTGGGAGTGTTTGATGGGGCCAGTGTAGAGGAAGCTTTACTCTGTATCTAACCCCGTGCTGTACCTGTCCTGGGAGTGTTTGATGGGGACAGTGTAGGGGGAGCTTTACTCTGTATCTAACCCCGTGCTGTACCTGTCCTGGGAGTGTTTGATGTGGACAGTGTAGAGGGAGCTTTACTCTGTATCTAAACCCCGTGCTGTACATGTCCTGGGAGTGTTTGATGGGGACAGTGTAGAGGGAGCTTTACTCTGTATCTAACCCTGTGCTGTACCTGTCCTGGGAGTGTTTGATGCGGACAGTGTAGAGGGAGCTTTACTCTGTATCTAACCCCGTGCTGTACCTGTCCCGGGAGTGTTTGATGTGGATAGTGTAGAGGGAGCTTTACTCTGTATCTAACCCCGTGCTGTACCTGTCCTGGGAGTGTTTGATGGGGACAGTGTAGAGGGAGCTTTACTCTGTATCTAACCCTGTGCTGTACCTGTCCTGGGAGTGTTTGATGTGGACAGTGTAGAGGGAGCTTTAATCTGTATCTAACCCCGTGCTGTACCTGTCCTGGGAGTGTTTGACGGGGACAGTGTAGAGGGAGCTTTACTCTGTATCTAACCCCGTGCTGTACCTGTCCTGGGAGTGTTTGATGGGGACAGTGTAGAGGGAGCTTTACTCTGTATCTAACCCCGTGCTGTACCTGTCCTGGGAGTGTTTGATGGGGACAGTGTAGAGGGAGCTTTACTCTGTATCTAACCCCGTGCTGTACCTGTCCTGGGAGTGTTTGATGGGGACAGTGTAGAGGGAGCTTTACTCTGTATCTAACCCCGTACTGTACCTGTCCTGGGAGTGTTTGATGGGACAGTGTAGAGGGAGCTTTACTCTGTATCTAACCCCGTGCTGTACCTGTCCTGGGAGTGTTTGATGGGGACATTGTAGAGGGAGCTTTAGTCTGTATCTAACCTCGAGCTGTACCTGTCCTGGGAGTGTTTGATGGGGACAGTGTAGAGGGAGCTTTACACAGTATCTAACCCCGTGCTGTCCCTGTCCTGGTAGTGTTTGATGGGGCCAGTGTAGAGGAAGCTTTACTCTGTATCTAACCCCGAGCTGTACCTGTCCTGGGAGTGTTTGATGGGGACAGTGTAGAGGGAGCGTTACTCTGTATCTAACCCCGTGCTGTCCCTGTCCTGGGAGTGTTTGATGGGGCCAGTGTAGAGGGAGCTTTACTCTGTATCTAACCCTGTGCTGTACCTGTCCTGGGAGTGTTTGATGCGGACAGTGTAGAGGGAGCTTTACACTGTATCTAACCCCGTGCTGTACCTGTCCCGGGAGTGTTTGATGTGGATAGTGTAGAGGGAGCTTTACTCTGTATCTAACCCCGTGCTGTACCTGTCCTGGGAGTGTTTGATGGGGACAGTGTAGAGGGAGCTTTACTCTGTATCTAACCCTGTGCTGTACCTGTCCTGGGAGTGTTTGATGTGGACAGTGTAGAGGGAGCTTTACTCTGTATCTAACCCCGTGCTGTACCTGTCCTGGGAGTGTTTGACGGGGACAGTGTAGAGGGAGCTTTACTCTGTATCTAACCCCGTGCTGTACCTGTCCTGGGAGTGTTTGATGGGGACAGTGTAGAGGGAGCTTTACTCTGTATCTAACCCCGTGCTGTACCTGTCCTGGGAGTGTTTGATGGGGACAGTGTAGAGGGAGCTTTACTCTGTATCTAACCCCGTGCTGTACCTGTCCTGGGAGTGTTTGTCGGGTACAGTGTAGAGGGAGCTTTACTCTGTATCTAACCCCGTACTGTACCTGTCCTGGGATTGTTTGATGGGACAGTCTAGAGGGAGCTTTACTCTGTATCTAACCCCGTGCTGTACCTGTCCTGGGAGTGTTTGATGGGGACATTGTAGAGGGAGCTTTAGTCTGTATCTAACCTCGAGCTGTACCTGTCCTGGGAGTGTTTGATGGGGACAGTGTAGAGGGAGCTTTACACAGTATCTAACCCCGTGCTGTCCCTGTCCTGGGAGTGTTTGATGGGGCCAGTGTAGAGGAAGCTTTACTCTGTATCTAACCCCGAGCTGTACCTGTCCTGGGAGTGTTTGATGGGGACAGTGTAGAGGGAGCTTTACACAGTATCTAACCCCGTGCTGTCCCTGTCCTGGGAGTGTTTGATGGGGCCAGTGTAGAGGAAGCTTTACTCTGTATCTAACCCCGTGCTGTACCTGTCCTGGGAGTGTTTGATGGGGACAGTGTAGGGGGAGCTTTACTCTGTATCTAACCCCGTGCTGTACCTGTCCTGGGAGTGTTTGATGTGGACAGTGTAGAGGGAGCTTTACTCTGTATCTAACCCCGTGCTGTACATGTCCTGGGAGTGTTTGATGGGGACAGTGTAGAGGGAGCTTTACTCTGTATCTAACCCTGTGCTGTACCTGTCCTGGGAGTGTTTGATGCGGACAGTGTAGAGGGAGCTTTACTCTGTATCTAACCCCGTGCTGTACCTGTCCCGGGAGTGTTTGATGTGGATAGTGTAGAGGGAGCTTTACTCTGTATCTAACCCCGTGCTGTACCTGTCCTGGGAGTGTTTGATGGGGACAGTGTAGAGGGAGCTTTACTCTGTATCTAACCCTGTGCTGTACCTGTCCTGGGAGTGTTTGATGTGGACAGTGTAGAGGGAGCTTTAATCTGTATCTAACCCCGTGCTGTACCTGTCCTGGGAGTGTTTGACGGGGACAGTGTAGAGGGAGCTTTACTCTGTATCTAACCCCGTGCTGTACCTGTCCTGGGAGTGTTTGATGGGGACAGTGTAGAGGGAGCTTTACTCTGTATCTAACCCCGTGCTGTACCTGTCCTGGGAGTGTTTGATGGGGACAGTGTAGAGGGAGCTTTACTCTGTATCTAACCCCGTGCTGTACCTGTCCTGGGAGTGTTTGATGGGGACAGTGTAGAGGGAGCTTTACTCTGTATCTAACCCCGTACTGTACCTGTCCTGGGAGTGTTTGATGGGACAGTGTAGAGGGAGCTTTACTCTGTATCTAACCCCGTGCTGTACCTGTCCTGGGAGTGTTTGATGGGGACATTGTAGAGGGAGCTTTAGTCTGTATCTAACCTCGAACTGTACCTGTCCTGGGAGTGTTTGATGGGGACAGTGTAGAGGGAGCTTTACACAGTATCTAACCCCGTGCTGTACCTGTCCTGGGAGTGTTTGATGGGGACAGTGTAGAGGGAGCTTTACTCTGTATCTAACCCTGTGCTGTACCTGTCCTGGGAGTGTTTGATGTGGACAGTGTAGAGGGAGCTTTAATCTGTATCTAACCCCGTGCTGTACCTGTCCTGGGAGTGTTTGACGGGGACAGTGTAGAGGGAGCTTTACTCTGTATCTAACCCCGTGCTGTACCTGTCCTGGGAGTGTTTGATGGGGACAGTGTAGAGGGAGCTTTACTCTGTATCTAACCCCGTGCTGTACCTGTCCTGGGAGTGTTTGATGGGGACAGTGTAGAGGGAGCTTTACTCTGTATCTAACCCCGTGCTGTACCTGTCCTGGGAGTGTTTGTTGGGGACAGTGTAGAGGGAGCTTTACTCTGTATCTAACCCGTACTGTACCTGTCCTGGGAGTGTTTGATGGGACAGTGTAGAGGGAGCTTTACTCTGTATCTAACCCCGTGCTGTACCTGTCCTGGGAGTGTTTGATGGGGACATTGTAGAGGGAGCTTTAGTCTGTATCTAACCTCGAGCTGTACCTGTCCTGGGAGTGTTTGATGGGGCCAGTGTAGAGGGAGCTTTACACAGTATCTAACCCCGTGCTGTCCCTGTCCTGGGAGTGTTTGATGGGGCCAGTGTAGAGGAAGCTTTACTCTGTATCTAACCCCGAGCTGTACCTGTCCTGGGAGTGTTTGATGGGGACAGTGTAGAGGGAGCTTTACACAGTATCTAACCCCGTGCTGTCCCTGTCCTGGGAGTGTTTGATGGGGCCAGTGTAGAGGAAGCTTTACTCTGTATCTAACCCCGTGCTGTACCTGTCCTGGGAGTGTTTGATGGGGACAGTGTAGGGGGAGCTTTACTCTGTATCTAACCCCGTGCTGTACCTGTCCTGGGAGTGTTTGATGTGGACAGTGTAGAGGGAGCTTTACTCTGTATCTAACCCCGTGCTGTACATGTCCTGGGAGTGTTTGATGGGGACAGTGTAGAGGGAGCTTTACTCTGTATCTAACCCTGTGCTGTACCTGTCCTGGGAGTGTTTGATGCGGACAGTGTAGAGGGAGCTTTACTCTGTATCTAACCCCGTGCTGTACCTGTCCCGGGAGTGTTTGATGTGGATAGTGTAGAGGGAGCTTTACTCTGTATCTAACCCCGTGCTGTACCTGTCCTGGGAGTGTTTGATGGGGACAGTGTAGAGGGAGCTTTACTCTGTATCTAACCCTGTGCTGTACCTGTCCTGGGAGTGTTTGATGTGGACAGTGTAGAGGGAGCTTTAATCTGTATCTAACCCCGTGCTGTACCTGTCCTGGGAGTGTTTGACGGGGACAGTGTAGAGGGAGCTTTACTCTGTATCTAACCCCGTGCTGTACCTGTCCTGGGAGTGTTTGATGGGGACAGTGTAGAGGGAGCTTTACTCTGTATCTAACCCCGTGCTGTACCTGTCCTGGGAGTGTTTGATGGGGACAGTGTAGAGGGAGCTTTACTCTGTATCTAACCCCGTGCTGTACCTGTCCTGGGAGTGTTTGATGGGGACAGTGTAGAGGGAGCTTTACTCTGTATCTAACCCCGTACTGTACCTGTCCTGGGAGTGTTTGATGGGACAGTGTAGAGGGAGCTTTACTCTGTATCTAACCCCGTGCTGTACCTGTCCTGGGAGTGTTTGATGTGGACAGTGTAGAGGGAGCTTTAGTCTGTATCTAACCTCGAGCTGTACCTGTCCTGGGAGTGTTTGATGGGGACAGTGTAGAGGGAGCTTTACACCGTATCTAACCCCGTGCTGTCCCTGTCCTGGGAGTGTTTGATGCGGACAGTGTAGAGGGAGCTTTACTCTGTATCTAACCCCGTGCTGTACCTGTCCCGGGAGTGTTTGATGTGGATAGTGTAGAGGGAGCTTTACTCTGTATCTAACCCCGTGCTGTACCTGTCCTGGGAGTGTTTGATGGGGACAGTGTAGAGGGAGCTTTACTCTGTATCTAACCCTTTGCTGTACCTGTCCTGGGAGTGTTTGATGTGGACAGTGTAGAGGGAGCTTTAATCTGTATCTAACCCCGTGCTGTACCTGTCCTGGGAGTGTTTGACGGGGACAGTGTAGAGGGAGCTTTACTCTGTATCTAACCCCGTGCTGTACCTGTCCTGGGAGTGTTTGATGGGGACAGTGTAGAGGGAGCTTTACTCTGTATCTAACCCCGTGCTGTACCTGTCCTGGGAGTGTTTGATGGGGACAGTGTAGAGGGAGCTTTACTCTGTATCTAACCCCGTGCTGTACCTGTCCTGGGAGAGTTTGATGGGGACAGTGTAGAGGGAGCTTTACTCTGTATCTAACCCCGTGCTGTACCTGTCCTGGGAGTGTTTGATGGGGACAGTGTAGAGGGAGCTTTACTCTGTATCTAACCCCGTACTGTACCTGTCCTGGGAGTGTTTGATGGGACAGTGTAGAGGGAGCTTTACTCTGTATCTAACCCCGTGCTGTACCTGTCCTGGGAGTGTTTGATGGGAACATTGTAGAGGGGGCTTTAGTCTGTATCTAACCCCGAGCTGTACCTGTCCTGGGAGTGTTTGATGGGGACAGTGTAGAGGGAGCTTTACACAGTATCTAACCCCGTGCTGTCCCTGTCCTGGGAGTGTTTGATGGGGCCAGTGTAGAGGAAGCTTTACTCTGTATCTAACCCCGTGCTGTACCTGTCCTGGGAGTGTTTGATGGGGACAGTGTAGAGGGAGCTTTACTCTGTATCTAACCCTGTGCTGTACCTGTCCTGGGAGTGTTTGATGCGGACAGTGTAGAGGGAGCTTTACTCTGTATCTAACCCCGTGCTGTACCTGTCCCGGGAGTGTTTGATGTGGATAGTGTAGAGGGAGCTTTACTCTGTATCTAACCCCGTGCTGTACCTGTCCTGGGAGTGTTTGATGGGGACAGTGTAGAGGGAGCTTTACTCTGTATCTAACCCTGTGCTGTACCTGTCCTGGGAGTGTTTGATGTGGACAGTGTAGAGGGAGCTTTAATCTGTATCTAACCCCGTGCTGTACCTGTCCTGGGAGTGTTTGACGGGGACAGTGTAGAGGGAGCTTTACTCTGTATCTAACCCCGTGCTGTACCTGTCCTGGGAGTGTTTGATGGGGACAGTGTCGAGGGAGCTTTACTCTGTATCTAACCCCGTGCTGTACCTGTCCTGGGAGTGTTTGATGGGGACAGTGTAGAGGGAGCTTTACTCTGTATCTAACCCCGTGCTGTACCTGTCCTGGGAGTGTTTGATGGGGACAGTGTAGAGGGAGCTTTACTCTGTATCTAACCCCGTACTGTACCTGTCCTGGGAGTGTTTGATGGGACAGTGTAGAGGGAGCTTTACTCTGTATCTAACCCCGTGCTGTACCTGTCCTGGGAGTGTTTGATGGGGACATTGTAGAGGGAGCTTTAGTCTGTATCTAACCTCGAGCTGTACCTGTCCTGGGAGTGTTTGATGGGGACAGTGTAGAGGGAGCTTTACACAGTATCTAACCCCGTGCTGTACCTGTCCTGGGAGTGTTTGATGGGGACAGTGTAGAGGGAGCTTTACTCTGTATCTAACCCTGTGCTGTACCTGTCCTGGGAGTGTTTGATGTGGACAGTGTAGAGGGAGCTTTAATCTGTATCTAACCCCGTGCTGTACCTGTCCTGGGAGTGTTTGACGGGGACAGTGTAGAGGGAGCTTTACTCTGTATCTAACCCCGTGCTGTACCTGTCCTGGGAGTGTTTGATGGGGACAGTGTAGAGGGAGCTTTACTCTGTATCTAACCCCGTGCTGTACCTGTCCTGGGAGTGTTTGATGGGGACAGTGTAGAGGGAGCTTTACTCTGTATCTAACCCCGTGCTGTACCTGTCCTGGGAGTGTTTGTTGGGGACAGTGTAGAGGGAGCTTTACTCTGTATCTAACCCCGTACTGTACCTGTCCTGGAAGTGTTTGATGGGACAGTGTAGAGGGAGCTTTACTCTGTATCTAACCCCGTGCTGTACCTGTCCTGGGAGTGTTTGATAGGGACATTGTAGAGGGAGCTTTAGTCTGTATCTAACCTCGAGCTGTACCTGTCCTGGGAGTGTTTGATGGGGACAGTGTAGAGGGAGCTTTACACAGTATCTAACCCCGTGCTGTCCCTGTCCTGGGAGTGTTTGATGGGGCCAGTGTAGAGGAAGCTTTACTCTGTATCTAACCCCGAGCTGTACCTGTCCTGGGAGTGTTTGATGGGGACAGTGTAGAGGGAGCTTTACACAGTATCTAACCCCGTGCTGTCCCTGTCCTGGGAGTGTTTGATGGGGCCAGTGTAGAGGAAGCTTTACTCTGTATCTAACCCCGTGCTGTACCTGTCCCGGGAGTGTTTGATGTGGATAGTGTAGAGGGAGCTTTACTCTGTATCTAACCCCGTGCTGTACCTGTCCTGGGAGTGTTTGATGGGGACAGTGTAGAGGGAGCTTTACTCTGTATCTAACCCTGTGCTGTACCTGTCCTGGGAGTGTTTGATGTGGACAGTGTAGAGGGAGCTTTAATCTGTATCTAACCCCGTGCTGTACCTGTCCTGGGAGTGTTTGACGGGGACAGTGTAGAGGGAGCTTTACTCTGTATCTAACCCCGTGCTGTACCTGTCCTGGGAGTGTTTGATGGGGACAGTGTAGAGGGAGCTTTACTCTGTATCTAACCCCGTGCTGTACCTGTCCTGGGAGTGTTTGATGGGGACAGTGTAGAGGGAGCTTTACTCTGTATCTAACCCCGTACTGTACCTGTCCTGGGAGTGTTTGATGGGACAGTGTAGAGGGAGCTTTACTCTGTATCTAACCCCGTGCTGTACCTGTCCTGGGAGTGTTTGATGGGGACATTGTAGAGGGAGCTTTAGTCTGTATCTAACCTCGAACTGTACCTGTCCTGGGAGTGTTTGATGGGGACAGTGTAGAGGGAGCTTTACACAGTATCTAACCCCGTGCTGTACCTGTCCTGGGAGTGTTTGATGGGGACAGTGTAGAGGGAGCTTTACTCTGTATCTAACCCTGTGCTGTACCTGTCCTGGGAGTGTTTGATGTGGACAGTGTAGAGGGAGCTTTAATCTGTATCTAACCCCGTGCTGTACCTGTCCTGGGAGTGTTTGACGGGGACAGTGTAGAGGGAGCTTTACTCTGTATCTAACCCCGTGCTGTACCTGTCCTGGGAGTGTTTGATGGGGACAGTGTAGAGGGAGCTTTACTCTGTATCTAACCCCGTGCTGTACCTGTCCTGGGAGTGTTTGATGGGGACAGTGTAGAGGGAGCTTTAGTCTGTATCTAACCCCGTGCTGTACCTGTCCTGGGAGTGTTTGTTGGGGACAGTGTAGAGGGAGCTTTACTCTGTATCTAACCCCGTACTGTACCTGTCCTGGGAGTGTTTGATGGGACAGTGTAGAGGGAGCTTTACTCTGTATCTAACCCCGTGCTGTACCTGTCCTGGGAGTGTTTGATGGGGACATTGTAGAGGGAGCTTTAGTCTGTATCTAACCTCGAGCTGTACCTGTCCTGGGAGTGTTTGATGGGGACAGTGTAGAGGGAGCTTTACACAGTATCTAACCCCGTGCTGTCCCTGTCCTGGTAGTGTTTGATGGGGCCAGTGTAGAGGAAGCTTTACTCTGTATCTAACCCCGAGCTGTACCTGTCCTGGGAGTGTTTGATGGGGACAGTGTAGAGGGAGCGTTACTCTGTATCTAACCCCGTGCTGTCCCTGTCCTGGGAGTGTTTGATGGGGCCAGTGTAGAGGAAGCTTTACTCTGTATCTAACCCCGTGCTGTACCTGTCCTGGGAGTGTTTGATGGGGACAGTGTAGGGGGAGCTTTACTCTGTATCTAACCCCGTGCTGTACCTGTCTTGGGAGTGTTTGATGTGGACAGTGTAGAGGGAGCTTTACTCTGTATCTAACCCCGTGCTGTACATGTCCTGGGAGTGTTTGATGGGGACAGTGTAGAGGGAGCTTTACTCTGTATCTAACCCTGTGCTGTACCTGTCCTGGGAGTGTTTGATGCGGACAGTGTAGAGGGAGCTTTACACTGTATCTAACCCCGTGCTGTACCTGTCCCGGGAGTGTTTGATGTGGATAGTGTAGAGGGAGCTTTACTCTGTATCTAACCCCGTGCTGTACCTGTCCTGGGAGTGTTTGATGGGGACAGTGTAGAGGGAGCTTTACTCTGTATCTAACCCTGTGCTGTACCTGTCCTGGGAGTGTTTGATGTGGACAGTGTAGAGGGAGCTTTACTCTGTATCTAACCCCGTGCTGTACCTGTCCTGGGAGTGTTTGACGGGGACAGTGTAGAGGGAGCTTTACTCTGTATCTAACCCCGTGCTGTACCTGTCCTGGGAGTGTTTGATGGGGACAGTGTAGAGGGAGCTTTACTCTGTATCTAACCCCGTGCTGTACCTGTCCTGGGAGTGTTTGATGGGGACAGTGTAGAGGGAGCTTTACTCTGTATCTAACCCCGTGCTGTACCTGTCCTGGGAGTGTTTGTTGGGTACAGTGTAGAGGGAGCTTTACTCTGTATCTAACCCCGTACTGTACCTGTCCTGGGATTGTTTGATGGGACAGTGTAGAGGGAGCTTTACTCTGTATCTAACCCCGTGCTGTACCTGTCCTGGGAGTGTTTGATGGGGACATTGTAGAGGGAGCTTTAGTCTGTATCTAACCTCGAGCTGTACCTGTCCTGGGAGTGTTTGATGGGGACAGTGTAGAGGGAGCTTTACACAGTATCTAACCCCGTGCTGTACCTGTCCTGGGAGTGTTTGATGGGGACAGTGTAGAGGGAGCTTTACTCTGTATCTAACCCTGTGCTGTACCTGTCCTGGGAGTGTTTGATGTGGACAGTGTAGAGGGAGCTTTAATCTGTATCTAACCCCGTGCTGTACCTGTCCTGGGAGTGTTTGACGGGGACAGTGTAGAGGGAGCTTTACTCTGTATCTAACCCCGTGCTGTACCTGTCCTGGGAGTGTTTGATGGGGACAGTGTAGAGGGAGCTTTACTCTGTATCTAACCCCGTGCTGTACCTGTCCTGGGAGTGTTTGATGGGGACAGTGTAGAGGGAGCTTTACTCTGTATCTAACCCCGTGCTGTACCTGTCCTGGGAGTGTTTGTTGGGGACAGTGTAGAGGGAGCTTTACTCTGTATCTAACCCCGTACTGTACCTGTCCTGGGAGTGTTTGATGGGACAGTGTAGAGGGAGCTTTACTCTGTATCTAACCCCGTGCTGTACCTGTCCTGGGAGTGTTTGATGGGGACATTGTAGAGGGAGCTTTAGTCTGTATCTAACCTCGAGCTGTACCTGTCCTGGGAGTGTTTGATGGGGCCAGTGTAGAGGGAGCTTTACACAGTATCTAACCCCGTGCTGTCCCTGTCCTGGTAGTGTTTGATGGGGCCAGTGTAGAGGAAGCTTTACTCTGTATCTAACCCCGAGCTGTACCTGTCCTGGGAGTGTTTGATGGGGACAGTGTAGAGGGAGCTTTACACAGTATCTAACCCCGTGCTGTCCCTGTCCTGGGAGTGTTTGATGGGGCCAGTGTAGAGGAAGCTTTACTCTGTATCTAACCCCGTGCTGTACCTGTCCTGGGAGTGTTTGATGGGGACAGTGTAGGGGGAGCTTTACTCTGTATCTAACCCCGTGCTGTACCTGTCCTGGGAGTGTTTGATGTGGACAGTGTAGAGGGAGCTTTACTCTGTATCTAACCCCGTGCTGTACATGTCCTGGGAGTGTTTGATGGGGACAGTGTAGAGGGAGCTTTACTCTGTATCTAACCCTGTGCTGTACCTGTCCTGGGAGTGTTTGATGCGGACAGTGTAGAGGGAGCTTTACTCTGTATCTAACCCCGTGCTGTACCTGTCCCGGGAGTGTTTGATGTGGATAGTGTAGAGGGAGCTTTACTCTGTATCTAACCCCGTGCTGTACCTGTCCTGGGAGTGTTTGATGGGGACAGTGTAGAGGGAGCTTTACTCTGTATCTAACCCTGTGCTGTACCTGTCCTGGGAGTGTTTGATGTGGACAGTGTAGAGGGAGCTTTAATCTGTATCTAACCCCGTGCTGTACCTGTCCTGGGAGTGTTTGACGGGGACAGTGTAGAGGGAGCTTTACTCTGTATCTAACCCCGTGCTGTACCTGTCCTGGGAGTGTTTGATGGGGACAGTGTAGAGGGAGCTTTACTCTGTATCTAACCCCGTGCTGTACCTGTCCTGGGAGTGTTTGATGGGGACAGTGTAGAGGGAGCTTTACTCTGTATCTAACCCCGTGCTGTACCTGTCCTGGGAGTGTTTGATGGGGACAGTGTAGAGGGAGCTTTACTCTGTATCTAACCCCGTACTGTACCTGTCCTGGGAGTGTTTGATGGGACAGTGTAGAGGGAGCTTTACTCTGTATCTAACCCCGTGCTGTACCTGTCCTGGGAGTGTTTGATGGGGACATTGTAGAGGGAGCTTTCGTCTGTATCTAACCTCGAGCTGTACCTGTCCTGGGAGTGTTTGATGGGGACAGTGTAGAGGGAGCTTTACACAGTATCTAACCCCGTGCTGTCCCTGTCCTGGGAGTGTTTGATGGGGCCAGTGTAGAGGAAGCTTTACTCTGTATCTAACCCCGAGCTGTACCTGTCCTGGGAGTGTTTGATGGGGACAGTGTAGAGGGAGCGTTACTCTGTATCTAACCCCGTGCTGTCCCTGTCCTGGGAGTGTTTGATGGGGCCAGTGTAGAGGAAGCTTTACTCTGTATCTAACCCCGTGCTGTACCTGTCCTGGGAGTGTTTGATGGGGACAGTGTAGGGGGAGCTTTACTCTGTATCTAACCCCGTGCTGTACCTGTCCTGGGAGTGTTTGATGTGGACAGTGTAGAGGGAGCTTTACTCTGTATCTAACCCCGTGCTGTACATGTCCTGGGAGTGTTTGATGGGGACAGTGTAGAGGGAGCTTTACTCTGTATCTAACCCTGTGCTGTACCTGTCCTGGGAGTGTTTGATGCGGACAGTGTAGAGGGAGCTTTACACTGTATCTAACCCCGTGCTGTACCTGTCCCGGGAGTGTTTGATGTGGATAGTGTAGAGGGAGCTTTACTCTGTATCTAACCCCGTGCTGTACCTGTCCTGGGAGTGTTTGATGGGGACAGTGTAGAGGGAGCTTTACTCTGTATCTAACCCTGTGCTGTACCTGTCCTGGGAGTGTTTGATGTGGACAGTGTAGAGGGAGCTTTACTCTGTATCTAACCCCGTGCTGTACCTGTCCTGGGAGTGTTTGACGGGGACAGTGTAGAGGGAGCTTTACTCTGTATCTAACCCCGTGCTGTACCTGTCCTGGGAGTGTTTGATGGGGACAGTGTAGAGGGAGCTTTACTCTGTATCTAACCCCGTGCTGTACCTGTCCTGGGAGTGTTTGATGGGGACAGTGTAGAGGGAGCTTTACTCTGTATCTAACCCCGTGCTGTACCTGTCCTGGGAGTGTTTGTTGGGTACAGTGTAGAGGGAGCTTTACTCTGTATCTAACCCCGTACTGTACCTGTCCTGGGATTGTTTGATGGGACAGTGTAGAGGGAGCTTTACTCTGTATCTAACCCCGTGCTGTACCTGTCCTGGGAGTGTTTGATGGGGACATTGTAGAGGGAGCTTTAGTCTGTATCTAACCTCGAGCTGTACCTGTCCTGGGAGTGTTTGATGGGGACAGTGTAGAGGGAGCTTTACACAGTATCTAACCCCGTGCTGTACCTGTCCTGGGAGTGTTTGATGGGGACAGTGTAGAGGGAGCTTTACTCTGTATCTAACCCTGTGCTGTACCTGTCCTGGGAGTGTTTGATGTGGACAGTGTAGAGGGAGCTTTAATCTGTATCTAACCCCGTGCTGTACCTGTCCTGGGAGTGTTTGACGGGGACAGTGTAGAGGGAGCTTTACTCTGTATCTAACCCCGTGCTGTACCTGTCCTGGGAGTGTTTGATGGGGACAGTGTAGAGGGAGCTTTACTCTGTATCTAACCCCGTGCTGTACCTGTCCTGGGAGTGTTTGATGGGGACAGTGTAGAGGGAGCTTTACTCTGTATCTAACCCCGTGCTGTACCTGTCCTGGGAGTGTTTGTTGGGGACAGTGTAGAGGGAGCTTTACTCTGTATCTAACCCCGTACTGTACCTGTCCTGGGAGTGTTTGATGGGACAGTGTAGAGGGAGCTTTACTCTGTATCTAACCCCGTGCTGTACCTGTCCTGGGAGTGTTTGATGGGGACATTGTAGAGGGAGCTTTAGTCTGTATCTAACCTCGAGCTGTACCTGTCCTGGGAGTGTTTGATGGGGCCAGTGTAGAGGGAGCTTTACACAGTATCTAACCCCGTGCTGTCCCTGTCCTGGTAGTGTTTGATGGGGCCAGTGTAGAGGAAGCTTTACTCTGTATCTAACCCCGAGCTGTACCTGTCCTGGGAGTGTTTGATGGGGACAGTGTAGAGGGAGCTTTACACAGTATCTAACCCCGTGCTGTCCCTGTCCTGGGAGTGTTTGATGGGGCCAGTGTAGAGGAAGCTTTACTCTGTATCTAACCCCGTGCTGTACCTGTCCTGGGAGTGTTTGATGGGGACAGTGTAGGGGGAGCTTTACTCTGTATCTAACCCCGTGCTGTACCTGTCCTGGGAGTGTTTGATGTGGACAGTGTAGAGGGAGCTTTACTCTGTATCTAACCCCGTGCTGTACATGTCCTGGGAGTGTTTGATGGGGACAGTGTAGAGGGAGCTTTACTCTGTATCTAACCCTGTGCTGTACCTGTCCTGGGAGTGTTTGATGCGGACAGTGTAGAGGGAGCTTTACTCTGTATCTAACCCCGTGCTGTACCTGTCCCGGGAGTGTTTGATGTGGATAGTGTAGAGGGAGCTTTACTCTGTATCTAACCCCGTGCTGTACCTGTCCTGGGAGTGTTTGATGGGGACAGTGTAGAGGGAGCTTTACTCTGTATCTAACCCTGTGCTGTACCTGTCCTGGGAGTGTTTGATGTGGACAGTGTAGAGGGAGCTTTAATCTGTATCTAACCCCGTGCTGTACCTGTCCTGGGAGTGTTTGACGGGGACAGTGTAGAGGGAGCTTTACTCTGTATCTAACCCCGTGCTGTACCTGTCCTGGGAGTGTTTGATGGGGACAGTGTAGAGGGAGCTTTACTCTGTATCTAACCCCGTGCTGTACCTGTCCTGGGAGTGTTTGATGGGGACAGTGTAGAGGGAGCTTTACTCTGTATCTAACCCCGTACTGTACCTGTCCTGGGAGTGTTTGATGGGACAGTGTAGAGGGAGCTTTACTCTGTATCTAACCCCGTGCTGTACCTGTCCTGGGAGTGTTTGATGGGGACATTGTAGAGGGAGCTTTAGTCTGTATCTAACCTCGAGCTGTACCTGTCCTGGGAGTGTTTGATGGGGACAGTGTAGAGGGAGCTTTACACAGTATCTAACCCCGTGCTGTCCCTGTCCTGGGAGTGTTTGATGGGGCCAGTGTAGAGGAAGCTTTACTCTGTATCTAACCCCGAGCTGTACCTGTCCTGGGAGTGTTTGATGGGGACAGTGTAGAGGGAGCTTTACACAGTATCTAACCCCGTGCTGTCCCTGTCCTGGGAGTGTTTGATGGGGCCAGTGTAGAGGAAGCTTTACTCTGTATCTAACCCCGTGCTGTACCTGTCCTGGGAGTGTTTGATGGGGACAGTGTAGGGGAGCTTTACTCTGTATCTAACCCCGTGCTGTACCTGTCCTGGGAGTGTTTGATGTGGACAGTGTAGAGGGAGCTTTACTCTGTATCTAACCCCGTGCTGTACATGTCCTGGGAGTGTTTGATGGGGACAGTGTAGAGGGAGCTTTACTCTGTATCTAACCCTGTGCTGTACCTGTCCTGGGAGTGTTTGATGCGGACAGTGTAGAGGGAGCTTTACTCTGTATCTAACCCCGTGCTGTACCTGTCCCGGGAGTGTTTGATGTGGATAGTGTAGAGGGAGCTTTACTCTGTATCTAACCCCGTGCTGTACCTGTCCTGGGAGTGTTTGATGGGGACAGTGTAGAGGGAGCTTTACTCTGTATCTAACCCTGTGCTGTACCTGTCCTGGGAGTGTTTGATGTGGACAGTGTAGAGGGAGCTTTAATCTGTATCTAACCCCGTGCTGTACCTGTCCTGGGAGTGTTTGACGGGGACAGTGTAGAGGGAGCTTTACTCTGTATCTAACCCCGTGCTGTACCTGTCCTGGGAGTGTTTGATGGGGACAGTGTAGAGGGAGCTTTACTCTGTATCTAACCCCGTGCTGTACCTGTCCTGGGAGTGTTTGATGGGGACAGTGTAGAGGGAGCTTTACTCTGTATCTAACCCCGTGCTGTACCTGTCCTGGGAGAGTTTGATGGGGACAGTGTAGAGGGAGCTTTACTCTGTATCTAACCCCGTGCTGTACCTGTCCTGGGAGTGTTTGATGGGGACAGTGTAGAGGGAGCTTTACTCTGTATCTAACCCCGTACTGTACCTGTCCTGGGAGTGTTTGATGGGACAGTGTAGAGGGAGCTTTACTCTGTATCTAACCCCGTGCTGTACCTGTCCTGGGAGTGTTTGATGGGAACATTGTAGAGGGGGCTTTAGTCTGTATCTAACCCCGAGCTGTACCTGTCCTGGGAGTGTTTGATGGGGACAGTGTAGAGGGAGCTTTACACAGTATCTAACCCCGTGCTGTCCCTGTCCTGGGAGTGTTTGATGGGGCCAGTGTAGAGGAAGCTTTACTCTGTATCTAACCCCGTGCTGTCCCTGTCCTGGGAGTGTTTGATGGGGCCAGTGTAGAGGAAGCTTTACTCTGTATCTAACCCCGAGCTGTACCTGTCCTGGGAGTGTTTGATGGGGACAGTGTAGAGGGAGCTTTACACAGTATCTAACCCCGTGCTGTCCCTGTCCTGGGAGTGTTTGATGGGGCCAGTGTAGAGGAAGCTTTACTCTGTATCTAACCCCGTGCTGTACCTGTCCTGGGAGTGTTTGATGGGGACAGTGTAGGGGAGCTTTACTCTGTATCTAACCCCGTGCTGTACCTGTCCTGGGAGTGTTTGATGTGGACAGTGTAGAGGGAGCTTTACACAGTATCTAACCCCGTGCTGTCCCTGTCCTGGGAGTGTTTGATGGGGCCAGTGTAGAGGAAGCTTTACTCTGTATCTAACCCCGTGCTGTACCTGTCCTGGGAGTGTTTGATGGGGACAGTGTAGGGGGAGCTTTACTCTGTATCTAACCCCGTGCTGTACCTGTCCTGGGAGTGTTTGATGTGGACAGTGTAGAGGGAGCTTTACTCTGTATCTAACCCCGTGCTGTACATGTCCTGGGAGTGTTTGATGGGGACAGTGTAGAGGGAGCTTTACTCTGTATCTAACCCTGTGCTGTACCTGTCCTGGGAGTGTTTGATGCGGACAGTGTAGAGGGAGCTTTACTCTGTATCTAACCCCGTGCTGTACCTGTCCCGGGAGTGTTTGATGTGGATAGTGTAGAGGGAGCTTTACTCTGTATCTAACCCCGTGCTGTACCTGTCCTGGGAGTGTTTGATGGGGACAGTGTAGAGGGAGCTTTACTCTGTATCTAACCCTGTGCTGTACCTGTCCTGGGAGTGTTTGATGTGGACAGTGTAGAGGGAGCTTTAATCTGTATCTAACCCCGTGCTGTACCTGTCCTGGGAGTGTTTGACGGGGACAGTGTAGAGGGAGCTTTACTCTGTATCTAACCCCGTGCTGTACCTGTCCTGGGAGTGTTTGATGGGGACAGTGTAGAGGGAGCTTTACTCTGTATCTAACCCCGTGCTGTACCTGTCCTGGGAGTGTTTGATGGGGACAGTGTAGAGGGAGCTTTACTCTGTATCTAACCCCGTGCTGTACCTGTCCTGGGAGTGTTTGATGGGGACAGTGTAGAGGGAGCTTTACTCTGTATCTAGCCCCGTACTGTACCTGTCCTGGGAGTGTTTGATGGAACAGTGTAGAGGGAGCTTTACTCTGTATCTAACCCCGTGCTGTACCTGTCCTGGGAGTGTTTGATGGGGACATTGTAGAGGGAGCTTTAGTCTGTATCTAACCTCGAGCTGTACCTGTCCTGGGAGTGTTTGATGGGGACAGTGTAGAGGGAGCTTTACACAGTATCTAACCCCGTGCTGTCCCTGTCCTGGGAGTGTTTGATGGGGCCAGTGTAGAGGAAGCTTTACTCTGTATCTAACCCCGAGCTGTACCTGTCCTGGGAGTGTTTGATGGGGACAGTGTAGAGGGAGCGTTACTCTGTATCTAACCCCGTGCTGTCCCTGTCCTGGGAGTGTTTGATGGGGCCAGTGTAGAGGAAGCTTTACTCTGTATCTAACCCCGTGCTGTACCTGTCCTGGGAGTGTTTGATGGGGACAGTGTAGGGGGAGCTTTACTCTGTATCTAACCCCGTGCTGTACCTGTCCTGGGAGTGTTTGATGTGGACAGTGTAGAGGGAGCTTTACTCTGTATCTAACCCCGTGCTGTACATGTCCTGGGAGTGTTTGATGGGGACAGTGTAGAGGGAGCTTTACTCTGTATCTAACCCTGTGCTGTACCTGTCCTGGGAGTGTTTGATGCGGACAGTGTAGAGGGAGCTTTACACTGTATCTAACCCCGTGCTGTACCTGTCCCGGGAGTGTTTGATGTGGATAGTGTAGAGGGAGCTTTACTCTGTATCTAACCCCGTGCTGTACCTGTCCTGGGAGTGTTTGATGGGGACAGTGTAGAGGGAGCTTTACTCTGTATCTAACCCTGTGCTGTACCTGTCCTGGGAGTGTTTGATGTGGACAGTGTAGAGGGAGCTTTACTCTGTATCTAACCCCGTGCTGTACCTGTCCTGGGAGTGTTTGACGGGGACAGTGTAGAGGGAGCTTTACTCTGTATCTAACCCCGTGCTGTACCTGTCCTGGGAGTGTTTGATGGGGACAGTGTAGAGGGAGCTTTACTCTGTATCTAACCCCGTGCTGTACCTGTCCTGGGAGTGTTTGATGGGGACAGTGTAGAGGGAGCTTTACTCTGTATCTAACCCCGTGCTGTACCTGTCCTGGGAGTGTTTGTTGGGTACAGTGTAGAGGGAGCTTTACTCTGTATCTAACCCCGTACTGTACCTGTCCTGGGATTGTTTGATGGGACAGTGTAGAGGGAGCTTTACTCTGTATCTAACCCCGTGCTGTACCTGTCCTGGGAGTGTTTGATGGGGACATTGTAGAGGGAGCTTTAGTCTGTATCTAACCTCGAGCTGTACCTGTCCTGGGAGTGTTTGATGGGGACAGTGTAGAGGGAGCTTTACACAGTATCTAACCCCGTGCTGTACCTGTCCTGGGAGTGTTTGATGGGGACAGTGTAGAGGGAGCTTTACTCTGTATCTAACCCTGTGCTGTACCTGTCCTGGGAGTGTTTGATGTGGACAGTGTAGAGGGAGCTTTAATCTGTATCTAACCCCGTGCTGTACCTGTCCTGGGAGTGTTTGACGGGGACAGTGTAGAGGGAGCTTTACTCTGTATCTAACCCCGTGCTGTACCTGTCCTGGGAGTGTTTGATGGGGACAGTGTAGAGGGAGCTTTACTCTGTATCTAACCCCGTGCTGTACCTGTCCTGGGAGTGTTTGATGGGGACAGTGTAGAGGGAGCTTTACTCTGTATCTAACCCCGTGCTGTACCTGTCCTGGGAGTGTTTGTTGGGGACAGTGTAGAGGGAGCTTTACTCTGTATCTAACCCCGTACTGTACCTGTCCTGGGAGTGTTTGATGGGACAGTGTAGAGGGAGCTTTACTCTGTATCTAACCCCGTGCTGTACCTGTCCTGGGAGTGTTTGATGGGGACATTGTAGAGGGAGCTTTAGTCTGTATCTAACCTCGAGCTGTACCTGTCCTGGGAGTGTTTGATGGGGCCAGTGTAGAGGGAGCTTTACACAGTATCTAACCCCGTGCTGTCCCTGTCCTGGTAGTGTTTGATGGGGCCAGTGTAGAGGAAGCTTTACTCTGTATCTAACCCCGAGCTGTACCTGTCCTGGGAGTGTTTGATGGGGACAGTGTAGAGGGAGCTTTACACAGTATCTAACCCCGTGCTGTCCCTGTACTGGGAGTGTTTGATGGGGCCAGTGTAGAGGAAGCTTTACTCTGTATCTAACCCCGTGCTGTACCTGTCCTGGGAGTGTTTGATGGGGACAGTGTAGGGGGAGCTTTACTCTGTATCTAACCCCGTGCTGTACCTGTCCTGGGAGTGTTTGATGTGGACAGTGTAGAGGGAGCTTTACTCTGTATCTAACCCCGTGCTGTACATGTCCTGGGAGTGTTTGATGGGGACAGTGTAGAGGGAGCTTTACTCTGTATCTAACCCTGTGCTGTACCTGTCCTGGGAGTGTTTGATGCGGACAGTGTAGAGGGAGCTTTACTCTGTATCTAACCCCGTGCTGTACCTGTCCCGGGAGTGTTTGATGTGGATAGTGTAGAGGGAGCTTTACTCTGTATCTAACCCCGTGCTGTACCTGTCCTGGGAGTGTTTGATGGGGACAGTGTAGAGGGAGCTTTACTCTGTATCTAACCCTGTGCTGTACCTGTCCTGGGAGTGTTTGATGTGGACAGTGTAGAGGGAGCTTTAATCTGTATCTAACCCCGTGCTGTACCTGTCCTGGGAGTGTTTGACGGGGACAGTGTAGAGGGAGCTTTACTCTGTATCTAACCCCGTGCTGTACCTGTCCTGGGAGTGTTTGATGGGGACAGTGTAGAGGGAGCTTTACTCTGTATCTAACCCCGTGCTGTACCTGTCCTGGGAGTGTTTGATGGGGACAGTGTAGAGGGAGCTTTACTCTGTATCTAACCCCGTACTGTACCTGTCCTGGGAGTGTTTGATGGGACAGTGTAGAGGGAGCTTTACTCTGCATCTAACCCCGTGCTGTACCTGTCCTGGGAGTGTTTGATGGGGACATTGTAGAGGGAGCTTTAGTCTGTATCTAACCTCGAGCTGTACCTGTCCTGGGAGTGTTTGATGGGGACAGTGTAGAGGGAGCTTTACACAGTATCTAACCCCGTGCTGTCCCTGTCCTGGGAGTGTTTGATGGGGCCAGTGTAGAGGAAGCTTTACTCTGTATCTAACCCCGAGCTGTACCTGTCCTGGGAGTGTTTGATGGGGACAGTGTAGAGGGAGCTTTACACAGTATCTAACCCCGTGCTGTCCCTGTCCTGGGAGTGTTTGATGGGGCCAGTGTAGAGGAAGCTTTACTCTGTATCTAACCCCGTGCTGTACCTGTCCTGGGAGTGTTTGATGGGGACAGTGTAGGGGAGCTTTACTCTGTATCTAACCCCGTGCTGTACCTGTCCTGGGAGTGTTTGATGGGGACAGTGTAGAGGGAGCTTTACTCTGTATCTAACCCCGTGCTGTACATGTCCTGGGAGTGTTTGATGGGGACAGTGTAGAGGGAGCTTTACTCTGTATCTAACCCTGTGCTGTACCTGTCCTGGGAGTGTTTGATGCGGACAGTGTAGAGGGAGCTTTACTCTGTATCTAACCCCGTGCTGTACCTGTCCCGGGAGTGTTTGATGTGGATAGTGTAGAGGGAGCTTTACTCTGTATCTAACCCCGTGCTGTACCTGTCCTGGGAGTGTTTGATGGGGACAGTGTAGAGGGAGCTTTACTCTGTATCTAACCCTGTGCTGTACCTGTCCTGGGAGTGTTTGATGTGGACAGTGTAGAGGGAGCTTTAATCTGTATCTAACCCCGTGCTGTACCTGTCCTGGGAGTGTTTGACGGGGACAGTGTAGAGGGAGCTTTACTCTGTATCTAACCCCGTGCTGTACCTGTCCTGGGAGTGTTTGATGGGGACAGTGTAGAGGGAGCTTTACTCTGTATCTAACCCCGTGCTGTACCTGTCCTGGGAGTGTTTGATGGGGACAGTGTAGAGGGAGCTTTACTCTGTATCTAACCCCGTGCTGTACCTGTCCTGGGAGAGTTTGATGGGGACAGTGTAGAGGGAGCTTTACTCTGTATCTAACCCCGTGCTGTACCTGTCCTGGGAGTGTTTGATGGGGACAGTGTAGAGGGAGCTTTACTCTGTATCTAACCCCGTACTGTACCTGTCCTGGGAGTGTTTGATGGGACAGTGTAGAGGGAGCTTTACTCTGTATCTAACCCCGTGCTGTACCTGTCCTGGGAGTGTTTGATGGGAACATTGTAGAGGGGGCTTTAGTCTGTATCTAACCCCGAGCTGTACCTGTCCTGGGAGTGTTTGATGGGGACAGTGTAGAGGGAGCTTTACACAGTATCTAACCCCGTGCTGTCCCTGTCCTGGGAGTGTTTGATGGGGCCAGTGTAGAGGAAGCTTTACTCTGTATCTAACCCCGTGCTGTACCTGTCCTGGGAGTGTTTGATGGGGACAGTGTAGAGGGAGCTTTACTCTGTATCTAACCCTGTGCTGTACCTGTCCTGGGAGTGTTTGATGCGGACAGTGTAGAGGGAGCTTTACTCTGTATCTAACCCCGTGCTGTACCTGTCCCGGGAGTGTTTGATGTGGATAGTGTAGAGGGAGCTTTACTCTGTATCTAACCCCGTGCTGTACCTGTCCTGGGAGTGTTTGATGGGGACAGTGTAGAGGGAGCTTTACTCTGTATCTAACCCTGTGCTGTACCTGTCCTGGGAGTGTTTGATGTGGACAGTGTAGAGGGAGCTTTAATCTGTATCTAACCCCGTGCTGTACCTGTCCTGGGAGTGTTTGACGGGGACAGTGTAGAGGGAGCTTTACTCTGTATCTAACCCCGTGCTGTACCTGTCCTGGGAGTGTTTGATGGGGACAGTGTCGAGGGAGCTTTACTCTGTATCTAACCCCGTGCTGTACC
Organism: Scyliorhinus torazame; assembly: GCF_047496885.1. Taxonomy (NCBI): domain Eukaryota; kingdom Metazoa; phylum Chordata; class Chondrichthyes; order Carcharhiniformes; family Scyliorhinidae; genus Scyliorhinus; species Scyliorhinus torazame. Next base: position 39,291 of record NW_027308123.1, on the reverse strand, counting down.
TGTCCTGGGAGTGTTTGATGGGGACAGTGTAGAGGGAGCTTTACTCTGTATCTAACCCCGTGCTGTACCTGTCCTGGGAGTGTTTGATGGGGACAGTGTAGAGGGAGCTTTACTCTGTATCTAACCCCGTACTGTACCTGTCCTGGGAGTGTTTGATGGGACAGTGTAGAGGGAGCTTTACTCTGTATCTAACCCCGTGCTGTACCTGTCCTGGGAGTGTTTGATGGGGACATTGTAGAGGGAGCTTTAGTCTGTATCTAACCTCGAGCTGTACCTGTCCTGGGAGTGTTTGATGGGGACAGTGTAGAGGGAGCTTTACACAGTATCTAACCCCGTGCTGTACCTGTCCTGGGAGTGTTTGATGGGGACAGTGTAGAGGGAGCTTTACTCTGTATCTAACCCTGTGCTGTACCTGTCCTGGGAGTGTTTGATGTGGACAGTGTAGAGGGAGCTTTAATCTGTATCTAACCCCGTGCTGTACCTGTCCTGGGAGTGTTTGACGGGGACAGTGTAGAGGGAGCTTTACTCTGTATCTAACCCCGTGCTGTACCTGTCCTGGGAGTGTTTGATGGGGACAGTGTAGAGGGAGCTTTACTCTGTATCTAACCCCGTGCTGTACCTGTCCTGGGAGTGTTTGATGGGGACAGTGAAGAGGGAGCTTTACTCTGTATCTAACCCCGTGCTGTACCTGTCCTGGGAGTGTTTGTTGGGGACAGTGTAGAGGGAGCTTTACTCTGTATCTAACCCCGTACTGTACCTGTCCTGGAAGTGTTTGATGGGACAGTGTAGAGGGAGCTTTACTCTGTATCTAACCCCGTGCTGTACCTGTCCTGGGAGTGTTTGATAGGGACATTGTAGAGGGAGCTTTAGTCTGTATCTAACCTCGAGCTGTACCTGTCCTGGGAGTGTTTGATGGGGACAGTGTAGAGGGAGCTTTACACAGTATCTAACCCCGTGCTGTCCCTGTCCTGGGAGTGTTTGATGGGGCCAGTGTAGAGGAAGCTTTACTCTGTATCTAACCCCGAGCTGTACCTGTCCTGGGAGTGTTTGATGGGGACAGTGTAGAGGGAGCTTTACACAGTATCTAACCCCGTGCTGTCCCTGTCCTGGGAGTGTTTGATGGGGCCAGTGTAGAGGAAGCTTTACTCTGTATCTAACCCCGTGCTGTACCTGTCCTGGGAGTGTTTGATGGGGACAGTGTAGGGGGAGCTTTACTCTGTATCTAACCCCGTGCTGTACCTGTCCTGGGAGTGTTTGATGTGGACAGTGTAGAGGGAGCTTTACTCTGTATCTAACCCCGTGCTGTACATGTCCTGGGAGTGTTTGATGGGGACAGTGTAGAGGGAGCTTTACTCTGTATCTAACCCTGTGCTGTACCTGTCCTGGGAGTGTTTGATGCGGACAGTGTAGAGGGAGCTTTACTCTGTATCTAACCCCGTGCTGTACCTGCCCCGGGAGTGTTTGATGTGGATAGTGTAGAGGGAGCTTTACTCTGTATCTAACCCCGTGCTGTACCTGTCCTGGGAGTGTTTGATGGGGACAGTGTAGAGGGAGCTTTACTCTGTATCTAACCCTGTGCTGTACCTGTCCTGGGAGTGTTTGATGTGGACAGTGTAGAGGGAGCTTTAATCTGTATCTAACCCCGTGCTGTACCTGTCCTGGGAGTGTTTGACGGGGACAGTGTAGAGGGAGCTTTACTCTGTATCTAACCCCGTGCTGTACCTGTCCTGGGAGTGTTTGATGGGGACAGTGTAGAGGGAGCTTTACTCTGTATCTAACCCCGTGCTGTACCTGTCCTGGGAGTGTTTGATGGGGACAGTGTAGAGGGAGCTTTACTCTGTATCTAACCCCGTGCTGTACCTGTCCTGGGAGTGTTTGATGGGGACAGTGTAGAGGGAGCTTTACTCTGTATCTAACCCCGTGCTGTACCTGTCCTGGGAGTGTTTGATGGGGACATTGTAGAGGGAGCTTTAGTCTGTATCTAACCTCGAGCTGTACCTGTCCTGGGAGTGTTTGATGGGGACAGTGTAGAGGGAGCTTTACACAGTATCTAACCCCGTGCTGTCCCTGTCCTGGGAGTGTTTGATGGGGCCAGTGTAGAGGAAGCTTTACTCTGTATCTAACCCCGAGCTGTACCTGTCCTGGGAGTGTTTGATGGGGACAGTGTAGAGGGAGCTTTACACAGTATCTAACCCCGTGCTGTCCCTGTCCTGGGAGTGTTTGATGGGGCCAGTGTAGAGGAAGCTTTACTCTGTATCTAACCCCGTGCTGTACCTGTCCTGGGAGTGTTTGATGGGGACAGTGTAGGGGAGCTTTACTCTGTATCTAACCCCGTGCTGTACCTGTCCTGGGAGTGTTTGATGTGGACAGTGTAGAGGGAGCTTTACTCTGTATCTAACCCCGTGCTGTACATGTCCTGGGAGTGTTTGATGGGGACAGTGTAGAGGGAGCTTTACTCTGTATCTAACCCTGTGCTGTACCTGTCCTGGGAGTGTTTGATGCGGACAGTGTAGAGGGAGCTTTACTCTGTATCTAACCCCGTGCTGTACCTGTCCCGGGAGTGTTTGATGTGGATAGTGTAGAGGGAGCTTTACTCTGTATCTAACCCCGTGCTGTACCTGTCCTGGGAGTGTTTGATGGGGACAGTGTAGAGGGAGCTTTACTCTGTATCTAACCCTGTGCTGTACCTGTCCTGGGAGTGTTTGATGTGGACAGTGTAGAGGGAGCTTTAATCTGTATCTAACCCCTTGCTGTACCTGTCCTGGGAGTGTTTGACGGGGACAGTGTAGAGGGAGCTTTACTCTGTATCTAACCCCGTGCTGTACCTGTCCTGGGAGTGTTTGATGGGGACAGTGGAGAGGGAGCTTTACTCTGTATCGAACCCCGTGCTGTACCTGTCCTGGGAGTGTTTGATGGGGACAGTGTAGAGGGAGCTTTACTCTGTATCTAACCCCGTGCTGTACCTGTTCTGGGAGTGTTTGATGGGGACAGTGTAGAGGGAGCTTTACTCTGTATCTAACCCCGTGCTGTACCTGTCCTGGGAGTGTTTGATGGGGACAGTGTAGAGGGAGCTTTACTCTGTATCTAACCCCGTACTGTACCTGTCCTGGGAGTGTTTGATGGGACAGTGTAGAGGGAGCTTTACTCTGTATCTAACCCCGTGCTGTACCTGTCCTGGGAGTGTTTGATGGGAACATTGTAGAGGGGGCTTTAGTCTGTATCTAACCCCGAGCTGTACCTGTCCTGGGAGTGTTTGATGGGGACAGTGTAGAGGGAGCTTTACACAGTATCTAACCCCGTGCTGTCCCTGTCCTGGGAGTGTTTGATGGGGCCAGTGTAGAGGAAGCTTTACTCTGTATCTAACCCCGTGCTGTACCTGTCCTGGGAGTGTTTGATGGGGACAGTGTACAGGGAGCTTTACTCTGTATCTAACCCCGTGCTGTATCTGTCCTGGGAGTGTTTGATGGGGACAGTGTAGAGGGAGCTTTACTCTGTATCTAACCCCGTGCTGTACCTGTCCTGGGAATGTTTGATGGGGACAGTGTAGACGGAGCTTTACTCTGTATCAAACCCCGTGATGTACCTGTCCTGGGAGTGTTGATGGGGACAGTGCAGAGGGAGCTTTACTCTGTCTCTAACCCCGTGCTGTACCTGTCCTGGGAGTGATTGATGGGGACAGTGTAGAGGGAGCTTTACTCTGTATCTAACCCCGTACTGTACCTGTCCTGGGAGTGTTTGATGGGGACAGTGTAGAGGGAGCTTTACTCTGTATCTAACCCCGTGCTGTACCTGTCCTGAGAGTGTTTGATGTGGACAGTGTTTGATGTGGACAGTGTTTGATTGGGACAGTGTTTGATGGGGACAATGTGGAGGGAGTGTTTGATGGGGACAGTGTTTGATGGGGACAGTGTTTAATGGGGATGATGGGGACAGTGTTTGATGGGGACAGTGTTTGATGGGGACAGTGTTTGATGGGGACAGTGCGGAGGGTGTTTGATGGGGACAGTGTGGAGGGTGTTTGATGGGGACAGTGCGGAGGGTGTTTGATGGGGACAGTGTGGAGGGTATTTGATGGGGACAGTGTAGAGGGTGTTTGATGGGGACAGTGTGGAGGGTGTTTGATGGGGACAGTGTAGAGGGTGTTTGATGGGGACAGTGTGGAGGGTGTGTGATGGGGACAGTGTGGAGGGTGTTTGATGGGGACAGTGTGGAGGGTGTTTGATGGGGACAGTGCGGAGAGTGTTTGATGGGGACAGTGTAGAGTGTGTTTGATGGGGACAGTGTGGAGGGAGTGTTTGATGGGGACAGTGTGGAGAGTGTTTGAGGGGGACAGTGCGGAGGGTGTTTGTTGGGGACAGTGTGGAGAGTGTTTGATGGGGACAGTGTGGAGGGTGTTTGATGGGGACAGTGCGGAGAATGTTTGATGGGGAAAGTGCGGAGGGTGTTTGATGGGGACAGTGCGGAGGGTGTTTGATGGGGACAGTGCGGAGAGTGTTTGATGGGGACAGTGTGGAAGGTGTTTGATGGGGACAGTGCGGAGGGTGTTTGATGGGGACAGTGTGGTGGGTGTTTGATGGGGACAGTGCGGAGGGTGTTTGATGGGGACAGTGCGGAGGGTGTTTGATGGGGACAGTGTGGAGGGTGTTTGATGGGGACATTGTAGAGGGTGTTTGATGGGGACATTGTAGAGGGTGTTTGATGGGGACAGTGTGGAGGGTGTTTGATGGGGACAGTGTGGAGGGTGTGTGATGGGGACATTGTAGAGGGTGTTTGATGGGGACATTGTAGAGGGTGTTTGATGGGGACAGTGTGGAGGGTGTGTGATGGGGACAGTGTAGAGGGTGTTTGATGGGGACAGTGTGGAGAGTGTTTGATGGGGACAGTGGGGAGGGTGTTTGATGGGGACAGTGGGGAGGGTGTTTGATGGGGACAGTGTGGAGCGTGTTTGATGGGGACAGTGCGGAGGGTGTGTGATGGGGACAGTGTGGAGGGTGTATGATGGGGACAGTGTAGATACTCTGTATCTAACCCCGTACTGTACCTGTCCTGGGAGTGTTTGATGTGGACAGTGTTTGATTGGGACAGTGTTTGATGGGGACAGTGTGGAGGGAGTGTTTGATGGGGACAGTGGGGAGGGTGTTTGATGGGGACAGTGGGGAGGGTGTTTGATGGGGACAGTGCGGAGGGTGTTTGATGGGGACAGTGTGGAGGGTATTTGATGGGGACAGTGTAGAGGGTGTTTGATGGGGACAGTGTGGAGGGTGTTTGATGGGGACAGTGTAGAGGGTGTTTGATGGGGACAGTGTGGAGGGTGTGTGATGGGGACAGTGTGGAGGGTGTTTGATGGGGACAGTGTGGAGGGTGTTTGATGGGGACAGTGTAGAGTGTGTTTGATGGGGACAGTGTGGAGGGAGTGTTTGATGGGGACAGTGTGGAGAGTGTTTGAGGGGGACAGTGCGGAGGGTGTTTGATGGGGATAGTGTGGAGAGTGTTTGATGGCGACAGTGTGGAGGGTGTTTGATGGGGACAGTGCGGAGAATGTTTGATGGGGAAAGTGCGGAGGGTGTTTGATGGGGACAGTGTGGAGGGTGTTTGAAGGGGACAGTGCGGAGAGTGTTTGATGGGGACAGTGTGGAAGGTGTTTGATGGGGACAGTGCGGAGGGTGTTTGATGGGGACAGTGTGGAGGGTGTTTGATGGGGACAGTGTGAAGAGTGTTTGATGGGGACATTGTAGAGGGTGTTTGATGGGGACATTGTAGAGGGTGTTTGATGGGGACAGTGTGGGGGGTGTTTGATGGGGACAGTGTGGAGGGTGTTTGATGGGGACAGTGTAGAGGGTGAGTGATGGGGACAGTGTGGAGGGTGTTTGATGGGGACAGTGTGAAGAGTGTTTGATGGGGACATTGTAGAGGGTGTTTGATGGGGACATTGTAGAGGGTGTGTGATGGGGACAGTGTAGAGGGTGTTTGATGGGGACAGTGTGGAGAGTGTTTGATGGGGACAGTGGGGAGGGTGTTTGATGGGGACAGTGGGGAGGGTGTTTGATGGGGACAGTGTGGAGCGTGTTTGATGGGGACAGTGCGGAGGGTGTTTGATGGGGACAGTGTGGTGGGTGTTTGATGGGGACAGTGTGGTGGGTGTTTGATGGGGACAGTGTAGAGGGTGTTTGATGGGGCCAGTGTAGAGGGTGTTTGATGGGCACAGTGTGGAGGGTGTGTGATGGGGACAGTGTAGAGGGAGTGTTTGATGGGGAAAGTGTGGAGGGTGTTTAATGGGGACAGTGCGGAGGGTGTTTGATGGGGACAGTGTGGAGTGTGTTTGATGGGGACAATGGAGAGTGTTTGGTGGGGACAGTGTAGAGGGAGCTTTACTCTGTATCTAACCCCGTGCTGTACCTGTCCTGGGAGTGTTTGATGGGGACAGTGTAGAGGGAGCTTTACTCTGTATCTAACCCCGTGCTGTACCTGTCCTGGGAGTGTTTGATGGGGACAGTGTAGAGGGAGCTTTACTCTGTATCTAACCCCGTGCTGTACCTGTCCTGGGAGTGTTTGATGGGGACAGTGTAGAGGGAGCTTTACTCTGTATCTAACCCCGTGCTGTACCTGTCCTGGGAGTGTTTGATGGGGACAGTGTAGAGGGAGCTTTACTCTGTATCTAACCCCGTACTGTACCTGTCCTGGGAGTGTTTGATGGGACAGTGTAGAGGGAGCTTTACTCTGTATCTAACCCCGTGCTGTACCTGTCCTGGGAGTGTTTGATGGGAACATTGTAGAGGGGGCTTTAGTTTGTATCTAACCCCGAGCTGTACCTGTCCTGGGAGTGTTTGATGGGGACAGTGTAGAGGGAGCTTTACACAGTATCTAACCCCGTGCTGTCCCTGTCCTGGGAGTGTTTGATGGGGCCAGTGTAGAGGAAGCTTTACTCTGTATCTAACCCCGTGCTGTACCTGTCCTGGGAGTGTTTGATGGGGACAGTGTAGAGGGAGCTTTACTCTGTATCTAACCCCGTGCTGTACCTGTCCTGGGAATGTTTGATGGGGACAGTGTAGACGGAGCTTTACTCTGTATCAAACCCCGTGATGTACCTGTCCTGGGAGTGTTGATGGGGACAGTGCAGAGGGAGCTTTACTCTGTCTCTAACCCCGTGCTGTACCTGTCCTGGGAGTGTTTGATGGGGACAGTGTAGAGGGAGCTTTACTCTGTATCTAACCCCGTACTGTACCTGTCCTGGGAGTGTTTGATGGGGACAGTGTAGAGGGAGCTTTACTCTGTATCTAACCCCGTGCTGTACCTGTCCTGGGAGTGTTTGATGTGGACAGTGTTTGATTGGGACAGTGTTTGATGGGGACAGTGTGGAGGGAGTGTTTGATGGGGACAGTGTTTGATGGGGACAGTGTTTAATGGGGATGATGGGGACAGTGTTTGATGGGGACAGTGTTTGATGGGGACAGTGTTTGATGGGGACAGTGCGGAGGGTGTTTGATGGGGACAGTGTGGAGGGTGTTTGATGGGGACAGTGCGGAGGGTGTTTGATGGGGACAGTGTGGAGGGTATTTGATGGGGACAGTGTAGAGGGTGTTTGATGGGGACAGTGTGGAGGGTGTTTGATGGGGACAGTGTAGAGGGTGTTTGATGGGGACAGTGTGGAGGGTGTGTGATGGGGACAGTGTGGAGGGTGTTTGATGGGGACAGTGTGGAGGGTGTTTGATGGGGACAGTGCGGAGAGTGTTTGATGGGGACAGTGTAGAGTGTGTTTGATGGGGACAGTGTGGAGGGAGTGTTTGATGGGGACAGTGTGGAGAGTGTTTGAGGGGGACAGTGCGGAGGGTGTTTGATGGGGACAGTGTGGAGAGTGTTTGATGGGGACAGTGTGGAGGGTGTTTGATGGGGACAGTGTGGAGGGTGTTTGATGGGGACAGTGCGGAGAATGTTTGATGGGGAAAGTGCGGAGGGTGTTTGATGGGGACAGTGCGGAGGGTGTTTGATGGGGACAGTGCGGAGAGTGTTTGATGGGGACAGTGTGGAAGGTGTTTGATGGGGACAGTGCGGAGGGTGTTTGATGGGGACAGGGCGGAGGGTGTTTGATGGGGACAGTGTGGGGGGTGTTTGATGGGGACAGTGTGGAGGGTGTTTGATGGGGACAGTGTAGAGGGTGTGTGATGGGGACAGTGTGGAGGGTGTTTGATGGGGACAGTGTGAAGAGTGTTTGATGGGGACATTGTAGAGGGTGTTTGACGGGGACATTGTAGAGGGTGTGTGATGGGGACAGTGTAGAGGGTGTTTGATGGGGACAGTGTGGAGAGTGTTTGATGGGGACAGTGGGGAGGGTGTTTGATGGGGACAGTGCGGAGGGTGTGTGATGGGGACAGTGTGGAGGGTGTATGATGGGGACAGTGTAGATACTCTGTATCTAACCCCATACTGTACCTGTCCTGGGAGTGTTTGATGGGGACAGTGTAGAGGGAGCTTTACTCTGTATCTAACCCCGTGCTGTACCTGTCCTGGGAGTGTTTGATGTGGACAGTGTTTGATTGGGACAGTGTTTGATGGGGACAGTGTGGAGGGAGTGTTTGATGGGGACAGTGGGGAGGGTGTTTGATGGGGACAGTGGGGAGGGTGTTTGATGGGGACAGTGGGGAGGGTGTTTGATGGGGACAGTGCGGAGGGTGTTTGATGGGGACAGTGTGGAGGGTATTTGATGGGGACAGTGTAGAGGGTGTTTGATGGGGACAGTGTGGAGGGTGTTTGATGGGGACAGTGTAGAGGGTGTTTGATGGGGACAGTGTGGAGGGTGTGTGATGGGGACAGTGTGGAGGGTGTTTGATGGGGACAGTGTGGAGGGTGTTTGATGGGGACAGTGTAGAGTGTGTTTGATGGGGACAGTGTGGAGGGAGTGTTTGATGGGGACAGTGTGGAGAGTGTTTGAGGGGGACAGTGCGGAGGGTGTTTGATGGGGATAGTGTGGAGAGTGTTTGATGGCGACAGTGTGGAGGGTGTTTGATGGGGACAGTGCGGAGAATGTTTGATGGGGAAAGTGCGGAGGGTGTTTGATGGGGACAGTGTGGAGGGTGTTTGAAGGGGACAGTGCGGAGAGTGTTTGATGGGGACAGTGTGGAAGGTGTTTGATGGGGACAGTGCGGAGGGTGTTTGATGGGGACAGTGTGGAGGGTGTTTGATGGGGACAGTGCGGAGGGTGTTTGATGGGGACAGTGTAGAGGGTGTTTGATGGGGACAGTGTGGAGAGTGTTTGATGGGGACAGTGTGGAGGGTGTTTGATGGGGACAGTGTGGAGGGTGTTTGATGGGGACAGTGTGGAGGGTGTTTGATGGGGACAGTGTGGGGGGTGTTTGATGGGGACAGTGTGGAGGGTGTTTGATGGGGACAGTGTAGAGGGTGTGTGATGGGGACAGTGTGGAGGGTGTTTGATGGGGACAGTGTGAAGAGTGTTTGATGGGGACATTGTAGAGGGTGTTTGATGGGGACATTGTAGAGGGTGTGTGATGGGGACAGTGTAGAGGGTGTTTGATGGGGACAGTGTGGAGAGTGTTTGATGGGGACAGTGGGGAGGGTGTTTGATGGGGACAGTGGGGAGGGTGTTTGATGGGGACAGTGTGGAGCGTGTTTGATGGGGACAGTGCGGAGGGTGTTTGATGGGGACAGTGTGGTGGGTGTTTGATGGGGACAGTGTGGTGGGTGTTTGATGGGGACAGTGTAGAGGGTGTTTGATGGGGCCAGTGTAGAGGGTGTTTGATGGGCACAGTGTGGAGGGTGTGTGATGGGGACAGTGTAGAGGGAGTGTTTGATGGGGAAAGTGTGGAGGGTGTTTAATGGGGACAGTGCGGAGGGTGTTTGATGGGGACAGTGTGGAGTGTGTTTGATGGGGACAATGGAGAGTGTTTGGTGGGGACAGTGTAGAGGGAGCTTTACTCTGTATCTAACCCCGTGCTGTACCTGTCCTGGGAGTGTTTGATGGGGACAGTGTAGAGGGAGCTTTACTCTGTATCTAACCCCGTGCTGTACCTGTCCTGGGAGTGTTTGATGGGGACAGTGTAGAGGGAGCTTTACTCTGTATCTAACCCCGTGCTGTACCTGTCCTGGGAGTGTTTGATGGGGACAGTGTAGAGGGAGCTTTACTCTGTATCTAACCCCGTGCTGTACCTGTCCTGGGAGTGTTTGATGGGGACAGTGTAGAGGGAGCTTTACTCTGTATCTAACCCCGTACTGTACCTGTCCTGGGAGTGTTTGATGGGACAGTGTAGAGGGAGCTTTACTCTGTATCTAACCCCGTGCTGTACCTGTCCTGGGAGTGTTTGATGGGAACATTGTAGAGGGGGCTTTAGTTTGTATCTAACCCCGAGCTGTACCTGTCCTGGGAGTGTTTGATGGGGACAGTGTAGAGGGAGCTTTACACAGTATCTAACCCCGTGCTGTCCCTGTCCTGGGAGTGTTTGATGGGGCCAGTGTAGAGGAAGCTTTACTCTGTATCTAACCCCGTGCTGTACCTGTCCTGGGAGTGTTTGATGGGGACAGTGTAGAGGGAGCTTTACTCTGTATCTAACCCCGTGCTGTACCTGTCCTGGGAATGTTTGATGGGGACAGTGTAGACGGAGCTTTACTCTGTATCAAACCCCGTGATGTACCTGTCCTGGGAGTGTTGATGGGGACAGTGCAGAGGGAGCTTTACTCTGTCTCTAACCCCGTGCTGTACCTGTCCTGGGAGTGTTTGATGGGGACAGTGTAGAGGGAGCTTTACTCTGTATCTAACCCCGTACTGTACCTGTCCTGGGAGTGTTTGATGGGGACAGTGTAGAGGGAGCTTTACTCTGTATCTAACCCCGTGCTGTACCTGTCCTGGGAGTGTTTGATGTGGACAGTGTTTGATTGGGACAGTGTTTGATGGGGACAGTGTGGAGGGAGTGTTTGATGGGGACAGTGTTTGATGGGGACAGTGTTTAATGGGGATGATGGGGACAGTGTTTGATGGGGACAGTGTTTGATGGGGACAGTGTTTGATGGGGACAGTGCGGAGGGTGTTTGATGGGGACAGTGTGGAGGGTGTTTGATGGGGACAGTGCGGAGGGTGTTTGATGGGGACAGTGTAGAGGGTGTTTGATGGGGACAGTGTGGAGGGTGTTTGATGGGGACAGTGTAGAGGGTGTTTGATGGGGACAGTGTGGAGGGTGTGTGATGGGGACAGTGTGGAGGGTGTTTGATGGGGACAGTGTGGAGGGTGTTTGATGGGGACAGTGCGGAGAGTGTTTGATGGGGACAGTGTAGAGTGTGTTTGATGGGGACAGTGTGGAGGGAGTGTTTGATGGGGACAGTGTGGAGAGTGTTTGAGGGGGACAGTGCGGAGGGTGTTTGATGGGGACAGTGTGGAGAGTGTTTGATGGGGACAGTGTGGAGGGTGTTTGATGGGGACAGTGCGGAGAATGTTTGATGGGGAAAGTGCGGAGGGTGTTTGATGGGGACAGTGCGGAGGGTGTTTGATGGGGACAGTGCGGAGAGTGTTTGATGGGGACAGTGTGGAAGGTGTTTGATGGGGACAGTGCGGAGGGTGTTTGATGGGGACAGTGTGGTGGGTGTTTGATGGGGACAGGGCGGAGGGTGTTTGATGGGGACAGTGTGGGGGGTGTTTGATGGGGACAGTGTGGAGGGTGTTTGATGGGGACAGTGTAGAGGGTGTGTGATGGGGACAGTGTGGAGGGTGTTTGATGGGGACAGTGTGAAGAGTGTTTGATGGGGACAGTGTAGAGGGTGTGTGATGGGGACAGTGTAGAGGGTGTTTGATGGGGACAGTGTGGAGAGTGTTTGATGGGGACAGTGGGGAGGGTGTTTGATGGGGACAGTGGGGAGGGTGTTTGATGGGGACAGTGTGGAGCGTGTTTGATGGGGACAGTGCGGAGGGTGTTTGATGGGGACAGTGTGGTGGGTGTTTGATGGGGACAGTGTGGTGGGTGTTTGATGGGGACAGTGTGGTGGGTGTTTGATGGGGACAGTGTAGAGGGTGTTTGATGGGGACAGTGTAGAGGGTGTTTGATGGGCACAGTGTGGAGGGTGTGTGATGGGGACAGTGTAGAGGGAGTGTTTGATGGGGAAAGTGTGGAGGGTGTTTAATGGGGACAGTGCGGAGGGTGTTTGATGGGGACAGTGTGGAGTGTGTTTGATGGGGACAGTGGAGAGTGTTTGGTGGGGACAGTGTGGAGGGTGTTTGATGGGGACTGTGTGGAGAGTGTTTGATGGGGACATTGTAGAGGGTGTTTGATGGGGACAGTGCAGAGGCTGTGTGATGGGGACAGTGTTTGATGGGGACAGTGTTTAATGGGGACAGTGTTTGATGGGGACAGTGTTTGATGGGGACAGTGTTTGATGGGGACAGTGTTTGATGGGGACAGTGTTTGATGGGGACAGTGTTTGATGGGGACAGTGTTTGATGGGGACAGTGTTTGATGGGGACAGTGTTTGATGGGGACAGTGTGGTGGGAGTGTTTGATGGGGACAGTGTAGAGGGTGTTTGATGGGGACAGTGTAGAGGGTGTTTGGTGGGGACAGTGTGGAGGGTGTTTGATGGGGACAGTGTGGAGGGTGTTTGATGGGGACAGTGTGGAGGGTGATTGATGGGGACAGTGTGGAGAGTGTTTGAGGGGGACAGTGCGGAGGGTGTTTGATGGGGACAGTGTGGAGAGTGTTTGATGGGGACAGTGTGGAGGGTGTTTGATGGGGACAGTGCGGAGAATGTTTGATGGGGAAAGTGCGGAGGGTGTTTGATGGGGACAGTGCGGAGGGTGTTTGATGGGGACAGTGCGGAGAGTGTTTGATGGGGACAGTGTGGAAGGTGTTTGATGGGGACAGTGCGGAGGGTGTTTGATGGGGACAGTGTGGTGGGTGTTTGATGGGGACAGGGCGGAGGGTGTTTGATGGGGACAGTGTGGGGGGTGTTTGATGGGGACAGTGTGGAGGGTGTTTGATGGGGACAGTGTAGAGGGTGTGTGATGGGGACAGTGTGGAGGGTGTTTGATGGGGACAGTGTGAAGAGTGTTTGATGGGGACATTGTAGAGGGTGTTTGACGGGGACATTGTAGAGGGTGTGTGATGGGGACAGTGTAGAGGGTGTTTGATGGGGACAGTGTGGAGAGTGTTTGATGGGGACAGTGGGGAGGGTGTTTGATGGGGACAGTGGGGAGGGTGTTTGATGGGGACAGTGTGGAGCGTGTTTGATGGGGACAGTGCGGAGGGTGTTTGATGGGGACAGTGTGGTGGGTGTTTGATGGGGACAGTGTGGTGGGTGTTTGATGGGGACAGTGTAGAGGGTGTTTGATGGGGACAGTGTAGAGGGTGTTTGATGGGCACAGTGTGGAGGGTGTGTGATGGGGACAGTGTAGAGGGAGTGTTTGATGGGGAAAGTGTGGAGGGTGTTTAATGGGGACAGTGCGGAGGGTGTTTGATGGGGACAGTGTGGAGTGTGTTTGATGGGGACAGTGGAGAGTGTTTGGTGGGGACAGTGTGGAGGGTGTTTGATGGGGACTGTGTGGAGAGTGTTTGATGGGGACATTGTAGAGGGTGTTTGATGGGGACAGTGTTTGATGGGGACAGTGTTTGATGGGGACAGTGTTTGATGGGGACAGTGTTTGATGGGGACAGTGTTTGATGGGGACAGTGTTTGATGGGGACAGTGTTTGATGGGGACAGTGTGGTGGGAGTGTTTGATGGGGACAGTGTAGAGGGTGTTTGATGGGGACAGTGTAGAGGGTGTTTGGTGGGGACAGTGTGGAGGGTGTTTGATGGGGACAGTGTGGAGGGTGTTTGATGGGGACAGTGTGGAGGGTGATTGATGGGGACAGTGTAGAGGGTGTTTGATGGAGACAGTGTGGAGGGTGTTTGATGGGGACAGTGTAGAGGGTGTTTTATGGGGACAGTGTAGAGGGTGTTTGATGGGGACAGTGTAGAGGGTGTTTGATGGGGACAGTGTGGAGGGTGTTTGATGGGACAGTGTAGAGGGTGTTTGATGGGGACCGTGTGGAGGGTGTTTGATGGGGACAGTGTGAAGGGTGTTTGATGGGGACAGTGTGGAGGGTGTTTGATGGGGACAGTGTAGAGGGTATTTGATGGGGACAGTGTGGAGAGTGTTTGATGGGACAGTGTAGAGGGGGTTTGATGGGGACAGTGTTTGATGGGGACAGTGTTTGATGGGGACAGTGTTTGATGGGGACAGTGTTTGATGGGGACAGTGTTTGATGTGGACAGTGTTTGATGGGGACAGTGTTTGATGTGGACAATGTGGAGGGAGTGTTTGATGGGGACAGTGTTTGATGGGGATAGTGTTTGATGGGGACAGTGTTTGATGGGGACAGTGTTTGATGGGGACAGTGTTTGATGGGGACAGTGTTTGATGGGGACAGTGTTTGATGTGGACATTGTTTGATGGGGACAGTGCGGAGGGTGTTTGATGGGGACAGTGTCGAGGGAGTGATTGATGGGGACAGTGTTTGATGGGGACAGTGTTTAATGGGGACAGTGTTTGATGGGGACAGTGTTTGATGGGGACAGTGTTTGATGTGGACAGTGTTTGATGTGTACAGTGTTTGAAGGGGACAGTGTTTGAAGGGGACAGTGTAGAGGGTGTTTGATGGGGACAGTGTGGAGGGAGTGTTTGATGGGGACAGTGTTTGATGGGGACAGTGTTTGATGGGGACAGTGTTTGATAGGGACAGTGTTTGATGTGGACAGTGTTTGATGGGGACAGTGTTTGATGGGGACAGTGTTTGATGGGGACAGTGTTTGATGGGGACAGTGTTTGATGGGGACAGTGTTTGATGGGGACAGTGTTTGATGGGGACAGTGTTTGATGGGGACAGTGTTTGATGGGGACAGTGTTTGATGGGGACAGTGTTTGATGGGGACAGTGTTTGATGGGGACAGTGTTTGATGGGGACAGTGTTTGATGGGGACAGTGTTTGATGGGGACAGTGTTTAATGGGGACAGTGTTTAATGGGGATGATGGGGACAGTGTTTGATGGGGACAGTGTTTGATGGGGACAGTGTTTGATGGGGACAGTGTTTGATGGGGACAGTGTTTGATGGGGACAGTGTTTGATGGGGACAGTGTTTGATGGGGACAGTGTTTGATGGGGACAGTGTTTAATGGGGATGATGGGGACAGTGTTTGATGGGGACAGTGTTTGATGTGGACAGTGTTTGATGTGGACAGTGTTTGATGGGGACAGTGTTTGATGGGGACAGTGTTTGATGGGGACAGTGTTTGATGTGGACAGTGTTTGATGTGGACAGTGTTTGATGTGGACAGTGTTTGATGTGGACAGTGTTTGATGGGGATGATGGGGACAGTGTTTGATGGGGACAGTGTTTGATGTGGACAGTGTTTGATGGGGACAGTGTAGAGGGTGTTTGATGGGGACAGTGTAAAGGGTGTTTGATGTGGACAGTGTTTGATGTGGACAGAGTTTGATGGGGACAGTGTTTGATGGGGACAGTGTTTGATGGGGACAGTGTTTGACGGGGACAGTGTTTGACGGGGACAGTGTTTGATGGGGACAGTGCGGAGGGTGTTTGATGGGGACAGTGTGGAGGGAGTGATTGATGGGGACAGTGTTTGATGGGGACAGTGTTTGATGGGGACAGTGTTTGATGTGTACAGTGTTTGATGTGTACAGTGTTTGAAGGGGACAATGTTTGATGGGGACAGTGTAGAGGGTGTTTGATGGGGACAGTGTGGTGGGAGTGTTTGATGGGGACAGTGTTTGATGTGGACAGTGTTTGATGGGGACAGTGTTTGATGGGGACAGTGTTTGAAGGGGACAGTGTTTGATGGGGACAGTGTTTGATGGGGACAGTGTTTGATGGGGACAGTGTTTGAAGGGGACAGTGTTTGATGGGGACAGTGTTTGATGGGGACAGTGTTTGATGTGGACAGTGTTTGATGGGGACAGTGTAGAGGGTGTTTGATGGGGACAGTGTAAAGGGTGTTTGATGTGGACAGTGTTTGATGTGGACAGTGTTTGATGTGGACAGTGTTTGATGTGGACAGTGTTTGATGTGGACAGTGTTTGATGGGGACAGTGTTTGACGGGGACAGTGTTTGACGGGGACAGTGTTTGACGGGGACAGTGTTTGACGGGGACAGTGTTTGACGGGGACAGTGTTTGATGGGGACAGTGCGGAGGGTGTTTGATGGGGACAGTGTGGAGGGAGTGATTGATGGGGACAGTGTTTGATGGGGACAGTGTTTGATGGGGACAGTGTTTGATGTGTACAGTGTTTGAAGGGGACAGTGTTTGATGGGGACAGTGTAGAGGGTGTTTGATGGGGACAGTGTGGTGGGAGTGTTTGATGGGGACAGTGTTTGATGTGGACAGTGTTTGATGGGGACAGTGTTTGATGGGGACAGTGTTTGAAGGGGACAGTGTTTGAAGGGGACAGTGTTTGATGGGGACAGTGTTTGAAGGGGACAGTGTTTGAAGGGGACAGTGTTTGAAGGGGACAGTGTTTGAAGGGGACAGTGTTTGAAGGGGACAGTGTTTGAAGGGGACAGTGTTTGAAGGGGACAGTGTTTGAAGGGGACAGTGTTTGATGGGGACAGTGTTTGATGGGGACAGTGTTTGATGGGGACAGTGTTTGATGGGGACAGTGTTTGATGGGGACAGTGTTTGATGGGGACAGTGTTTGATGTGGACAGTGTTTGATGTGGACAGTGTTTGATGTGGACAGTGTTTGATGGGGACAGTGTTTGATGGGGACAGTGTTTGATGGGGACAGTGTTTGATGGGGACAGTGTTTGATGGGGACAGTGTTTGATGGGGACAGTGTTTGATGGGGACAGTGTTTGATGGGGACAGTGTTTGATGGGGACAGTGTTTGATGGGGACAGTGTTTGATGGGGACAGTGTTTGATGGGGACAGTGTTTGATGGGGACAGTGTTTGATGGGGACAGTGTTTGATGGGGACAGTGTTTGATGGGGACAGTGTTTGATGGGGACAGTGTTTGATGGGGACAGTGTTTGATGGGGACAGTGTTTGATGGGGACAGTGTTTGATGGGGACAGTGTTTGATGGGGACAGTGTTTGATGGGGACAGTGTTTGATGGGGACAGTGTTTGATGGGGACAGTGTTTGATGTGGACAGTGTTTGATGGGGACAGTGGGTGTAAAGTGGGAGAAATCCTTCCGCTGCAGCGTCTTCAGTTGCAGCAAATCGCTCATGACCTTCCACCCTTCACCATCGCCCAGTGCGGAGGGTGTTTGATGGGGACAGTGTAGAGAGTGTTTGATGGGGACAGTGTGGAGGGTGTTTGATGGGGACAGTGCGGAGGGTGTTTGATGGGGACAGTGTGGAGGGTGATTGATGGGGACAGTGTGGAGGGTGTTTGATGGGGACAGTGTGGAGGGTGATTGATGGGGACAGTGTGGAGGGTGTTTGATGGGGACAGTGTGGCGGGTGTTTGATGGGAACAGTGTGGAGGGTGTTTGATGGGAACAGTGTGGAGGGTGATTGATGGGGACAGTGTGAAGGGTGATTGATGGGGACAGTGCGGAGGGTGTTTGATGGGGACAGTGTGGAGGGTGTTTGATGGGGACAGTGTGGAGGGTGATTGATGGGGACAGTGTGGAGGGTGTTTGATGGGGACAGTGTGGCGGGTGTTTGATGGGGACAGTGCGGAGGGTGTTTGATGGGGACAGTGTGGAGGGTGTTTGATGGGGACAGTGTGGCGGGTGTTTGATGGGGACAGTGTGGAGGGTGTTTGATGGGGACAGTGTGGCGGGTGTTTGATGGGGACAGTGTGGAGGGTGTTTGATGGGGACAGTGTGGAGGGTGTTTGATGGGGACAGTGCGGAGGGTGTTTGATGGGGACAGTGTGGAGGGTGTATGATGGGGACAGTGTGGAGGGTGTTTGATGGGGACAGTGTAGAGAGTGTTTGATGGGGACAGTGCGGAGGGTGTTTGATGGGGACAGTGTAGAGGGTGTTTGATGGGGACAGTGTGGAGGGTGTATGATGGGGACAGTGTGGAGGGTGTTTGATGGGGACAGTGTAGAGAGTGTTTGATGGGGACAGTGCGGAGGGTGTTTGATGGGGACAGTGTAGAGTGTGTTTGATGGGGACAGTGTGAAGGGTGTTTGATGGGGACAGTGTAGAGGGTATTTGATGGGGACAGTGTGGAGAGTGTTTGATGGGGACAGTGTAGAGGGTGTTTGATGGGGACAGTGTGGAGGGTGTTTGATGGGGACAGTGTAGAGGGTGTTTGATGGGGACAGTGTGGAGGGTGTTTGATGGGGACAGTGTAGAGGGTGTTTGATGGGGACAGTGTGGAGGGTGTTTGATGGGGACAGTGCGGAGGGTGTTTGATGGGGACAGTTTAGGGGGTGTTTGATGGGGACAGTGTAGAGGGTGTTTGATGGGGACAGTGTGGAGGGTGGTTGATGGGGACAGTGTGGAGGGTGTTTGATGGGGACAGTGTGGCGGGTGTTTGATGGGAACAGTGTGGAGGGTGATTGATGGGGACAGTGTGGAGGGTGTTTGATGGGGACAGTGTGGAGGGTGATTGATGGGGACAGTGTGGAGGGTGTTTGATGGGGACAGTGTGGCGGGTGTTTGATGGGGACAGTGCGGAGGGTGTTTGATGGGGACAGTGTGGCGGGTGTTTGATGGGAACAGTGTGGAGGGTGATTGATGGGGACAGTGTGGAGGGTGATTGATGGGGACAGTGTGGAGAGTGTTTGATGGGGACAGTGTGGAGGGTGTTTGATGGGGACAGTGCGGAGGGTGTTTGATGGGGACAGCGTGGAGGGTGTTTGATGGGGACAGTGTGGAGGGTGTTTGATGGGGACAGTGTGGCGGGTGTTTGATGGGGACAGTGTGGAGGGTGTTTGATGGGGACAGTGTGGCGGGTGTTTGATGGGAACAGTGTGGAGGGTGTTTGATGGGAACAGTGTGGAGGGTGATTGATGGGGACAGTGTGGAGGGTGATTGATGGGGACAGTGTGGAGGGTGTTTGATGGGGACAGTGTGGCGGGTGTTTGATGGGGACAGTGCGGAGGGTGTTTGATGGGGACAGTGTGGAGGGTGTTTGATGGGGACAGTGTGGCGGGTGTTTGATGGGGACAGTGTGGAGGGTGTTTGATGGGGACAGTGTGGCGGGTGTTTGATGGGGACAGTGTGGAGGGTGTTTGATGGGGACAGTGTGGAGGGTGTTTGATGGGGACAGTGCGGAGGGTGTTTGATGGGGACAGTGTGGAGGGTGTATGATGGGGACAGTGTGGAGGGTGTTTGATGGGGACAGTGTAGAGAGTGTTTGATGGGGACAGTGCGGAGGGTGTTTGATGGGGACAGTGTGAAGGGTGTTTGATGGGGACAGTGTAGAGGGTATTTGATGGGGACAGTGTGGAGAGTGTTTGATGGGGACAGTGTAGAGGGTGTTTGATGGGGACAGTGTGGAGGGTGTTTGATGGGGACAGTGTAGAGGGTGTTTGATGGGGACAGTGTGGAGGGTGTTTGATGGGGACAGTGTAGAGGGTGTTTGATGGGGACAGTGTGGAGGGTGTTTGATGGGGACAGTGCGGAGGGTGTTTGATGGGGACAGTTTAGGGGGTGTTTGATGGGGACAGTGTAGAGGGTGTTTGATGGGGACAGTGTGGAGGGTGGTTGATGGGGACAGTGTGGAGGGTGTTTGATGGGGACAGTGTGGCGGGTGTTTGATGGGAACAGTGTGGAGGGTGATTGATGGGGACAGTGTGGAGGGTGTTTGATGGGGACAGTGTGGAGGGTGATTGATGGGGACAGTGTGGAGGGTGTTTGATGGGGACAGTGTGGCGGGTGTTTGATGGGGACAGTGCGGAGGGTGTTTGATGGGGACAGTGTGGCGGGTGTTTGATGGGAACAGTGTGGAGGGTGATTGATGGGGACAGTGTGGAGGGTGATTGATGGGGACAGTGTGGAGAGTGTTTGATGGGGACAGTGTGGAGGGTGTTTGATGGGGACAGTGCGGAGGGTGTTTGATGGGGACAGCGTGGAGGGTGTTTGATGGGGACAGTGTGGAGGGTGTTTGATGGGGACAGTGTGGCGGGTGTTTGATGGGGACAGTGTGGAGGGTGTTTGATGGGGACAGTGTGGCGGGTGTTTGATGGGGACAGTGTGGAGGGTGTTTGATGGGGACAGTGTGGAGGGTGTTTGATGGGGACAGTGCGGAGGGTGTTTGATGGGGACAGTGTGGAGGGTGTATGATGGGGACAGTGTGGAGGGTGTTTGATGGGGACAGTGTAGAGGGTGTTTGATGGGGACAGTGTGGAGAGTGTTTGATGGGGACAGTGTAGAGGGTGTTTGATGGGGACAGTGTAGAGGGTGTTTGGTGGGGACAGTGTGGAGGGTGTTTGATGGGGACAGTGTGGAGGGTGTTTGATGGGGACAGTGTGGAGGGTGATTGATGGGGACAGTGTCGAGGGTGTTTGATGGAGACAGTGTGGAGGGTGTTTGATGGGGACAGTGTAGAGGGTGTTTTATGGGGACAGTGTAGCGGGTGTTTGATGGGGACAGTGTAGAGGGTGTTTGATGGGGACAGTGTAGAGGGTGTTTGGTGGGGACAGTGTGGAGGGTGTTTGATGGGGACAGAGTGGAGGGTGTTTGATGGGGACCGTTTGGAGGGTGTTTGATGGGGACAGTGTGAAGGGTGTTTGATGGGGACAGTGTGGAGGGTGTTTGATGGGGACAGTGTAGAGGGTATTTGATGGGGACAGTGTGGAGAGTGTTTGATGGGACAGTGTAGAGGGGGTTTGATAGGGACAGTGTTTGATGGGGACAGTGTTTGATGGGGACAGTGTTTGATGGGGACAGTGTTTGATGGGGACAGTGTTTGATGTGGACAGTGTTTGATGGGGACAGTGTTTGATGTGGACAATGTGGCGGGAGTGTTTGATGGGGACAGTGTTTGATGGGGATAGTGTTTGATGGGGACAGTGTTTGATGGGGACAGTGTTTGATGTGGACAGTGTTTGATGTGGACATTGTTTGATGGGGACAGTGCGGAGGGTGTTTGATGGGGACAGTGTCGAGGGAGTGATTGATGGGGACAGTGTTTGATGGGGACAGTGTTTGATGGGGACAGTGTTTGATGGGGACAGTGTTTGATGGGGACAGTGTTTGATGGGGACAGTGTTTGATGGGGACAGTGTTTGATGTGGACAGTGTTTGATGTGTACAGTGTTTGAAGGGGACAGTGTTTGAAGGGGACAGTGTAGAGGGTGTTTGATGGGGACAGTGTGGAGGGAGTGTTTGATGGGGACAGTGTTTGATGGGGACAGTGTCGAGGGAGTGATTGATGGGGACAGTGTTTGATGGGGACAGTGTTTGATGGGGACAGTGTTTGATGGGGACAGTGTTTGATGGGGACAGTGTTTGATGGGGACAGTGTTTGATGGGGACAGTGTTTGATGGGGACAGTGTTTGATGGGGACAGTGTTTGATGTGGACAGTGTTTGATGTGGACAGTGTTTGATGTGTACAGTGTTTGAAGGGGACAGTGTAGATGGTGTTTGATGGGGACAGTGTGGAGGGAGTGTTTGATGGGGACAGTGTTTGATGGGGACAGTGTTTGATAGGGACAGTGTTTGATGTGGACAGTGTTTGATGGGGACAGTGTTTGATGGGGACAGTGTTTGATGTGGACAGTGTTTGATGTGGACAGTGTTTGATGGGGACAGTGTTTGATGGGGACAGTGTTTGATGGGGACAGTGTTTGATGGGGACAGTGTTTGATGGGGACAGTGTTTGATGGGGACAGTGTTTGATGGGGACAGTGTTTAATGGGGATGATGGGGGACAGTGTTTGATGGGGACAGTGTTTGATGGGGACAGTGTTTGATGGGGACAGTGCGGAGGGTGTTTGATGGGGACAGTGCGGAGGGTGTTTGATGGGGACAGTGTGGCGGGTGTTTGATGGGGACAGTGTGGAGGGTGTTTGATGGGGACAGTGTGGCGGGTGTTTGATGGGGACAGTGTGGAGGGTGTTTGATGGGGACAGTGTGGAGGGTGTTTGATGGGGACAGTGCGGAGGGTGTTTGATGGGGACAGTGTGGAGGGTGTATGATGGGGACAGTGTGGAGGGTGTTTGATGGGGACAGTGTAGAGAGTGTTTGATGGGGACAGTGCGGAGGGTGTTTGATGGGGACAGTGTGAAGGGTGTTTGATGGGGACAGTGTAGAGGGTATTTGATGGGGACAGTGTGGAGAGTGTTTGATGGCACAGTGTAGAGGGGGTTTGATGGGGACAGTGTTTGATGGGGACAGTGTTTGATGGGGACAGTGTAGAGGGTGTTTGATGGGGACAGTGTAGAGGGTGTTTGATGGGGACAGTGTGGAGGGTGTTTGATGGGGACAGTGTAGCGGGTGTTTGATGGGGACAGTGTGGAGGGTGTTTGATGGGGACAGTGCGGAGGGTGTTTGATGGGGACAGTTTAGGGGGTGTTTGATGGGGACAGTGTAGAGGGTGTTTGATGGGGACAGTGTGGAGGGTGGTTGATGGGGACAGTGTGGAGGGTGTTTGATGGGCCAGTGTGGCGGGTGTTTGATGGGAACAGTGTGGAGGGTGATTGATGGGGACAGTGTGGAGGGTGTTTGATGGGGACAGTGTGGAGGGTGATTGATGGGGACAGTGTGGAGGGTGTTTGATGGGGACAGTGTGGCGGGTGTTTGATGGGGACAGTGCGGAGGGTGTTTGATGGGGACAGTGTGGCGGGTGTTTGATGGGGACAGTGTGAAGGGTGTTTGATGGGGACAGTGTAGAGGGTATTTGATGGGGACAGTGTGGAGAGTGTTTGATGGCACAGTGTAGAGGGGGTTTGATGGGGACAGTGTTTGATGGGGACAGTGTTTGATGGGGACAGTGTAGAGGGTGTTTGATGGGGACAGTGTAGAGGGTGTTTGATGGGGACAGTGTGGAGGGTGTTTGATGGGGACAGTGTAGCGGGTGTTTGATGGGGACAGTGTGGAGGGTGTTTGATGGGGACAGTGCGGAGGGTGTTTGATGGGGACAGTTTAGGGGGTGTTTGATGGGGACAGTGTAGAGGGTGTTTGATGGGGACAGTGTGGAGGGTGGTTGATGGGGACAGTGTGGAGGGTGTTTGATGGGCCAGTGTGGCGGGTGTTTGATGGGAACAGTGTGGAGGGTGATTGATGGGGACAGTGTGGAGGGTGTTTGATGGGGACAGTGTGGAGGGTGATTGATGGGGACAGTGTGGAGGGTGTTTGATGGGGACAGTGTGGCGGGTGTTTGATGGGGACAGTGCGGAGGGTGTTTGATGGGGACAGTGTGGCGGGTGTTTGATGGGAACAGTGTGGAGGGTGATTGATGGGGACAGTGTGGAGGGTGATTGATGGGGACAGTGTGGAGAGTGTTTGATGGGGACAGTGTGGAGGGTGTTTGATGGGGACAGTGTGGAGGGTGTTTGATGGGGACAGTGTGGCGGGTGTTTGATGGGGACAGTGTGGAGGGTGTTTGATGGGGACAGTGTGGAGGGTGTTTGATGGGGACAGTGCGGAGGGTGTTTGATGGGGACAGTGTGGAGGGTGTATGATGGGGACAGTGTGGAGGGTGTTTGATGGGGACAGTGTAGAGGGTGTTTGATGGGGACAGTGTGGAGAGTGTTTGATGGGGACAGTGTAGAGGGTGTTTGATGGGGACAGTGTAGAGGGTGTTTGGTGGGGACAGTGTGGAGGGTGTTTGATGGGGACAGTGTGGAGGGTGTTTGATGGGGACAGTGTGGAGGGTGATTGATGGGGACAGTGTCGAGGGTGTTTGATGGAGACAGTGTGGAGGGTGTTTGATGGGGACAGTGTAGAGGGTGTTTTATGGGGACAGTGTAGCGGGTGTTTGATGGGGACAGTGTAGAGGGTGTTTGATGGGGACAGTGTAGAGGGTGTTTGGTGGGGACAGTGTGGAGGGTGTTTGATGGGGACAGAGTGGAGGGTGTTTGATGGGGACCGTGTGGAGGGTGTTTGATGGGGACAGTGTGAAGGGTGTTTGATGGGGACAGTGTGGAGGGTGTTTGATGGGGACAGTGTAGAGGGTATTTGATGGGGACAGTGTGGAGAGTGTTTGATGGGACAGTGTAGAGGGGGTTTGATAGGGACAGTGTTTGATGGGGACAGTGTTTGATGGGGACAGTGTTTGATGGGGACAGTGTTTGATGTGGACAGTGTTTGATGGGGACAGTGTTTGATGTGGACAATGTGGCGGGAGTGTTTGATGGGGACAGTGTTTGATGGGGATAGTGTTTGATGGGGACAGTGTTTGATGGGGACAGTGTTTGATGTGGACAGTGTTTGATGTGGACATTGTTTGATGGGGACAGTGCGGAGGGTGTTTGATGGGGACAGTGTCGAGGGAGTGATTGATGGGGACAGTGTTTGATGGGGACAGTGTTTGATGGGGACAGTGTTTGATGGGGACAGTGTTTGATGGGGACAGTGTTTGATGGGGACAGTGTTTGATGGGGACAGTGTTTGATGGGGACAGTGTTTGATGTGGACAGTGTTTGATGTGTACAGTGTTTGAAGGGGACAGTGTTTGAAGGGGACAGTGTAGAGGGTGTTTGATGGGGACAGTGTGGAGGGAGTGTTTGATGGGGACAGTGTTTGATGGGGACAGTGTCGAGGGAGTGATTGATGGGGACAGTGTTTGATGGGGACAGTGTTTGATGGGGACAGTGTTTGATGGGGACAGTGTTTGATGGGGACAGTGTTTGATGGGGACAGTGTTTGATGGGGACAGTGTTTGATGGGGACAGTGTTTGATGTGGACAGTGTTTGATGTGTACAGTGTTTGAAGGGGACAGTGTTTGAAGGGGACAGTGTAGAGGGTGTTTGATGGGGACAGTGTGGAGGGAGTGTTTGATGGGGACAGTGTTTGATGGGGACAGTGTTTGATAGGGACAGTGTTTGATGTGGACAGTGTTTGATGGGGACAGTGTTTGATGGGGACAGTGTTTGATGTGGACAGTGTTTGATGGGGACAGTGTTTGATGGGGACAGTGTTTGATGGGGACAGTGTTTGATGGGGACAGTGTTTGATGGGGACAGTGTTTGATGGGGACAGTGTTTAATGGGGATGATGGGGGACAGTGTTTGATGGGGACAGTGTTTGATGGGGACAGTGTTTGATGGGGACAGTGTTTGATGGGGACAGTGTTTGATGGGGACAGTGTTTGATGGGGACAGTGTTTGATGGGGACAGTGTTTAATGGGGATGATGGGGACAGTGTTTGATGGGGACAGTGTTTGATGTGGACAGTGTTTGATGTGGACAGTGTTTGATGGGGACAGTGTTTGATGGGGACAGTGTTTGATGGGGACAGTGTTTGATGGGGATGATAGGGACAGTGTTTGATGTGGACAGTGTTTGATGTGGACAGTGTTTGATGGGGATGATGGGGACAGTGTTTGATGGGGACAGTGTTTGATGTGGACAGTGTTTGATGTGGACAGTGTTTGATGGGGACAGTGTAGAGGGTGTTTGATGGGGACAGTGTAAAGGGTGTTTGATGTGGACAGTGTTTGATGTGGACAGTGTTTGATGTGGACAGAGTTTGATGTGGACAGTGTTTGATGGGGACAGTGTTTGATGGGGACAGTGTTTGATGGGGACAGTGTTTGATGTGGACAGTGTTTGATGGGGACAGTGTTTGATGTGGACAGTGTTTGATGGGGACAGTGTTTGATGGGGACAGTGTTTGATGTGGACAGTGTTTGATGTGGACAGTGTTTGATGGGGACAGTGTTTGATGGGGACAGTGTTTGATGGGGCCAGTGTTTGATGGGGCCAGTGTTTGATGTGGACAGTGTTTGATGGGGACAGTGTTTGATGGGGACAGTGTTTGATGGGGACAGTGTTTGATGGGGACTGTGTTTGATGGGGACAGTGTTTGATGTGGACAGTGTTTGATGTGGACAGTGTTTGATGTGGACAGTGTTTGATGGGGACAGTGGGTGTAAAGTGGGAGAAATCCTTCCGCTGCAGCGTCTTCAGTTGCACCAAATCACTCATGGCCTTTCACCCCTCACCTTCGCCCTTGAAGATGTAGGAGCGTTTCCCTCGCTGCCATGTCATGTGTTCGAAGCCCAGTAACGTTGTGTCGACACGGAGATTGGCTCCACTTTTCCACACTCGATAAACGTCACTTGGGCAGATCTTGGAGACAAGGGGAACTGTAACAGAGAGAGAGAGATTGAGTGCGAACCAGCGAGAGAGAACGAGCGAGAGGGAGAGAGAGAACAGCGAGATCGAGAGAGAAAAAACGAGCGAGACAGAGACAGAGAAAGAGAGAGAGAGGGAACGGCCGAGAGAGAGATAGACGAAGAGAGAGAGAGTGGGTGAGAGAGAGAGAGCTGGAGAGAGAGAGAGACAGAGAGAGAGAGAGACAGAGAGGGAGAGAGAGACAGAGACAGAGAGAGAGGGAGAGACAGAGAGGGACAGACAGAGAGACAGTGACAGAGAGAGACAGAGAGAGAGACAGAGACAGAGAGAGAGACAGAGACAGAGAGAGAGAGGGAGACAGAGAGAGACACAGAGAGAGAGACACACAGAGAGGGAGAGACAGAGAGGGACAGACAGAGAGACAGTGACAGAGAGAGAGAGAGAGAGAGAGGGAAGACAGAGAGAGACAGAGACAGAGAGAGAGGGAGACAGAGAGAGACAGAGAGACAGAAAGAGAGACAGAGAGAGAGGGAGACAGAAGGAGAGACAGAGAGAGAGAGATAGAGAGAGACAGAGAGAGAGACACACAGAGAGGGAGAGACAGAGAGGGACAGACAGAGAGACAGTGACAGAGAGAGAGAGAGAGAGAGGGAAGACAGAGAGAGACAGAGACAGAGAGAGAGGGAGACAGAGAGAGACAGAGAGACAGAAGGAGAGACAGAGAGAGAGAGACAGAAGGAGAGACAGAGAGAGAGAGATAGAGAGAGACAGAGATAGGGAGACAGAGAGAGAGACAGAGAGACAGAAGGAGAGACAGAAGGAGAGACAGAGAGAGCGAGAGACAGAGAGAGACAGAGAGAGAGAGAGACAGAGAGAGATGGGTGATGGTAAGAGGGGCTGGGAGGAAGCAGTCAGTACAGGGATCCCCTGCGGTCGTTCCCCTGAGTAACAAGTATACCGCTTTGGATACTTGTTGGGGGGGACTTACCAGGGGTAAGCCATGGGGTGCAGGTCTCTGGCACAGAGTCTATCCCTGTTGCTCAGAAGGGAAGGGGGGAGAGGAGTAGAGCATTAGTAATTGGGGACTCTATAGTTCGGAGATAGATAGGAGATTCTGTGGGAACGAGAGAGACTCGCGGTTGGTGTGTTGCCTCCCAGGTGCCAGGGTCCGTGATGTCTCGGATCGTGCTTTTGGGATGCTTAAGGGGGAGGGGGAGCAGCCCCAAGTCGTGGTCCACATAGGTACCAACGACATAGGTAGGAAAAGGGAGGGGGATGTAAGGCTGGAATTCAGGGAGCTAGGGTGGAAACTTAGATCTAGGACAACCAGAGTTATTAACTCTGGGTTGTTATCCGTGCCACGTGCTAGCGAGACGCGGAATAGGGAGAGAGAGGAGTTGAACACGTGGCGACAGAGATGGTGCAGGAGGGAGGGTTTCAGATTTCTGGATAATTGGGGCTCATTCTGGGGTCGGTGGGACTTCCACAAACGGGATGGTCTACACCTGGACCAGAGGGGTACCAATACCCTGGGGGGGGGAAATTTGCTAATGCTCTGCGGGATGGTTTAAAACTAGTTCAGCAGGGGCTTGGGAACCTGAATTGTAGCTCCAGTATACAGGACGTTGAGAGTAGTGAGGTCATGAGTAAGGTTTTAAAGTTGCAGGAGTGTACCGGCAGGCAGGAAGGTGATTTAAAGTGTGTCTTCTTCAATGCCAGGAGCATCCGGAATAAGGTGGGTGAACTTGCGGCATGAGTTGGTACCTGGGACTTCGATGTTGTGGCCATTTCGGAGACATGGATAGAGCAGGGACAGGAATGGTTGTTGCAGGTGCCGGGGTTTAGATATTTCAGTAAGCTCAGGGAAGGTGGTAAAAGAGGGGGAGGGGTGGCATTGTTAGTCAAGGACAGTATTACGGTGGCTGAAAGGACGTTTGATGAAGTCACACGGGATCAGGGGTGAACTGGCAAGGTGGATACAGAACTGGCTAGGCCATAGAAGGCAGAGGGTAGCAATGGAGGGATGCTTTTCTAATTGGAGGGCTGTGACCAGTGGTGTTCCACAGGGATCAGTGCTGGGACCTTTGCTCTTTGTAGTATATATAAATGATTTGGAGGAAAATGTAACTGGTCTGATTAGTAAGTTTGCAGACGACACAAAGGTTGGTGGAATTGCGGATAGCGATGAGGACTGTCTGAGGATACAGCAGGATTTAGATTGTCTGGAGACTTGGGCGGAGAGATGGCAGATGGAGTTTAACCTGGACAAATGTGAGGTAATGCATTTTGGAAGGGCTAATGCAGGTAGGGAATATACAGTGAATGGTAGAACCCTCAAGAGTATTGAAAGTCAAAGAGATCTAGGAGTACAGGTCCACAGATCACTGAAAGGGGCTACACAGGTGGAGAAGGTAGTCAAGAAGGCATACGGCATGCTTGCCTTCATTGGCCGGGGCATTGAGTATAAGAATTGGCAAGTCATGTTGCAGCTGTATAGAACCTTAGTTAGACCACACTTGGAGTATAGTGTTCAATTCTGGTCGCCACACTACCAGAAGGATGTGGAGGCTTTAGAGAGGGTGCAGAAGAGATTTACCAGAATGTTGCCTGGTATGGAGGGCATAAGCTATGAGGAGCGATTGAATAAACTCGGTTTGTTCTCACTGGAACGAAGGAGGTTGAGGGGCGACCTGATAGAGGTATACAAAATTATGAGGGGCATAGACAGAGTGGATAGTCAGAGGCTTTTCCCCAGGGTAGAGGGGTCAATTACTAGGGGGCATAGGTTTAAGGTGAGAGGGGCAAAGTTTAGAGTAGATGTACGAGGCAAGTTTTTTACGCAGAGGGTAGTGGGTGCCTGGAACTCACTACCGGAGGAGGTAGTGGAAGCAGGGACGATAGGGACATTGAAGGGGCATCTTGACAAATATATGAATAGGATGGGAATAGAAGGATACGGACCCAGGAAGTGTAGAAGATTGTAGTTTAGTCGGGCAGTATGGTCGGCACGGGCTTGGAGGGCCGAAGGGCCTGTTCCTGTGCTGTACATTTCTTTGTTCTTTGTTCTTTGAGGACTCGTCTACTGAGGCAGTATGGGCTGAGGTTAGAAACAGGAAAGGAGAGGTCACCCTGTTAGGGGTTTTCTATAGACCTCCGAAAAGTTCCAGAGATGTAGAGGAAAGGATTGCAAAGATGATTCTGGATAGGAGCGAAAGCAACAGGGTAGTTGTTATGGGGGACTTTAACTTTCCAAATATTGACTGGAAACGCTATAGTTTGAGAACTTGAGATGGGTCTGTTTTTGTCCAATGTGTGCAGGAGGGTTTCCTGATACAGTATGCAGATAGGCGAACGAGAGGCGAGGCCATATTGGATTTGGTACTGGGTAATGAACCAGGACAGGTGTTAGATTTGGAGGTAGGTGAGCACTTTTGGTGATAGTGACCACAATTCGATTACGTTTACTTTAGTGATGGAATACTTTAGTATATACTGCAGGGCAAGAGTTATATCTGGGGGAAAGGCAATTATGATGCGATGAGGCAAGACTTAGGATGCATCGGATGGAGAGGAAAACTGCAGGGGATGGGCACAATGGAAATGTGGAGCTTGTTCGAGGAACAGCTACTGCGTGTGATTGATAAGTATGTACCTGTCAGGCAGGGAGGAAGTGGTCGAGCGAGGGAACCGTGGTTTACTAAAGCAGTCAAAACACTTGTCAAGCGGAAGAAGGAGACTTATGGAAAGATGAGACATGAAGGTTCAGTTAGGGCGCTCGAGAGTTACAAGTTAGCTAGGAAGGATCTAAAGAGAGAGCTAAGAAGAGCCAGGAGGGGACATGAGAGGTCTTTGGCAGGTAGGATCAAGGATAACCCTAAAGCTTTCTATAGATATGTCAGGAATAAAAGAATGACTCGGGTAAGAGTAGGGCCAGTCAAGGACAGTAGTGGGAAGTTGTGCGTGGAGTCTGAGGAGATAGGAGAGGTGCTAAATGAATATTTTTCATCAGTATTCACACAGGAAAAAGACAATGTTGTCGAGGAGAATACTGAGATTCAGGCTACTAGACTAGAAGGGCTTGAGGTTCATAAAGAGGAGGTGTTAGCAATTCTGGAAAGTGGGAAAATAGATAAGTCCCCTGGGCCGGATGGGATTTATCCTAGGATTCTCTGGGAAGCTAGGGAGGAGATTGCTGAGCCTTTGATCTTTAAGTCATCTTTGTCTACAGGAATGTGCCAGAAGACTGGAGGATAGCAAATGTTGTCCCCTTGTTCAAGAAGGGGAGTAGAGACAACCCCGGTAACTATAGACCAGTGAGCCTTACTTCTGTTGTGGGCAAAGTCTTGGAAAGGTTTATAAGAGATAGGATGTATAATCATCTGGAAAGGAATAATTTGATTAGAGATAGTCAACACGGTTTTGTGAAGGGTAGGTCGTGCCTCACAAACCTTATAGAGTTCTTTGAGAAGGTGACCAAACAGGTGGATGAGGGTAAAGCAGTTGATGTGGTGTATATGGATTTCAGTAAAGCGTTTGATAAGGTTCCCCACGGTAGGCTACTGCAGAAAATACGTAAGCATGGGATTCAGGAAGATTTAGCAGTTTGGATCAGAAATTGGCTAGCTGGAAGAAGACAAAGGGTGGTGGTTGATGGGAAATGTTCAGACTGGAGTCCAGTCACTAGTGGTGTACCACAAGGATCTGTTTTGGGGCCACTGCTGTTTGTCATTTTTATAAATGACCTGGAGGAGGGTGTAGAAGGATGGGTGAGTAAATTTGCAGATGACACTAAAGTCGGTGGAGTTGTGGACAGTGCGGAAGGATGTTACAAGTTACAGAGGGACATAGATAAGCTGCAGCGCTGGGCTGAGAGGTGGCAAATGGAATTTAATGCAGAAAAGTGTGAGGTGATTCATTTTGGAAGGAATAACAGGAAGACTGAGTACTGGGCTAATGGTAAGATTCTTGGCAGTGTGGATGAGCAGAGAGATCTCGGTGTCCATGTACATAGATCCCTGAAAGTTGCCACCCAGGTTGAGAGGGTCGTTAAGAAGGCGTACGGTGTGTTAGCTTTTATTGGTAAAGGGATTGAGTTTCTGAGCCATGAGGTCATGTTGCAGCTGTACAAAACTGTGGTGCGGCCGCATTTCGAGTATTGCGTGAAATTCTGGTCGCCGCATTATAGGAAGGATGTGGAAGCATTGGAAAGGGTGCAGAGGAGATTTACCAGAATGTTGCCTGGTATGGAGGGAAGATCTTATGAGGAAAGGCTGAGGGACTTGAGGCTGTTTTCGTTAGAGAGAAGGTTAAGAGGTGACTTAATTGAGGCATACAAGATGATCAGAGGATTGGATAGGGTGGACAGTGAGAGCCTTTTTCCTCGGATGGTGATGTCTAGCACGAGGGGACATCGCTTTAAATTGAGGGGAGATAGATATAGGACAGATGTCAGAGGTAGGTTCTTTACTCAGAGAGTAGTAAGGGCGTGGAATGCCCTGCCTGCAACAGTAGTGGACTCGCCAACACTAAGGGCATTCAAATGGTCATTGGATAGACATATGGACGATAAGGGAATAGTGTAGATGGGCTTTAGAGTGGTTTCACAGGTCGACGCAACATCGAGGGGCCGAAGGGCCTGTACTGCGCTGGAATGTTCTATGTTCCAGGTCTTCACGTTGTTTGCTGTGAATCTGAGTTGATCGGATTATTGACACTCACCCCAGCTTGTGAATTCCCATTTCATTTCAACGTAAAAGTCGGAGGCCTGTGGAGGAAAGCAAGATTAGAGCCGACTATCATCCTTAAAATCCAAAATCCCGAAATCTGTAAACCTTCCCACTGACTCCCACAGCGCTCACTGAACAGTGATTCCATCTTGCAGCCGGAAAACACCGCCCCCTCCTCCCCACAATGTAGCAGCAACATTTTCCCCGTGCGGAAGGTTTACTGCCTGCTGCTCCCGCTCCCTCCTTTCTCCCGCTCCCTCCCAATCTCAGTCTGCAACCTTGGTGCAAAGTTTCAAAGCACGCTGTTCTGTCGGTGGTGCAATTGATCTCTGACTGACCCCAGCATAGGTTATTGGAGCAACAGTGGGTGCTCTTTAGAGCGTGCACGTTACCAGATGCACCCCCCCCCCACCTCAAGGGGGGATTAATACCTGGTGTGCCACAAGGAACAGCGGTTATGCCATCTCTGTCAGAACAATTGAACTCTGAATGACCACAACCGGGCCTTACTGAGCAACGATTAGACGTGACAGGAAGGTTGATCTCTTCAGCAGAATAATATCCGGAGCATTGACAGAGAAAATGCTGACACTCCCGGGGAAGGATCGGTATTCCACATTCCACACACGCAGAGCCAGAAACCACCTGATTCCAGTTAGTCGCGCGGGGGGGGGGGGGCGGGGGTAATGGACTGTACCATACCGAGCGGGGTTGAATGGACTGTACCATACCGAGCGGGGGTAATGGACTGTACCATACCGAGCGGGGGTGAATGGACTGTACCAGACCGAGCAGGGTAATGGACTGTACCATACCGAGCGGGGGTAATGGACTGTACCATACCGAGCGGGGTGAATGGACTGTACCATAACGAGCGGGGTGAATGGACTGTACCATACCAAGTGGGGGAGAATGGACTGTACCATACCGAGCGGGGAGAATGGACTGTACCATACCGAGCGGGGGTAATGGACTGTACCATACCGAGCGGGGTGAATGGACTGTACCATACCGAGCGGGGTGAATGGACTGTACCATACCAAGTGGGGGAGAATGGACTGTACCATACCGAGCGGGGAGAATGGACTGTACCATACCGAGCGGGGGTGAATGGACTGTACCATACCGAGCGGGGGTGAATGGACTGTACCATACCGAGCGGGGGTAATGGACTGTACCATACCGAGCGGGGTGAATGGACTGTACCATACCAAGTGGGGGAGAATGGACTGTACCATACCGAGCGGGGAGAATGGACTGTACCATACCGAGCGGGGGTAATGGACTGTACCATACCGAGCGGGGTGAATGGACTGTACCATACCGAGCGGGGTGAATGGACTGTACCATACCAAGTGGGGGAGAATGGACTGTACCATACCGAGCGGGGAGAATGGACTGTACCATACCGAGCGGGGGTGAATGGACTGTACCATACCGAGCGGGGGTAATGGACGGTACCATACCGAGCGGGGTTAATGGACGGTACCATACCGAGCGGGGGTAATGGACTGAACCACACCGAGCGGGGGTAATGGACGGTACCATACCGAGCGGGATGAATGGACTGTACCATACCGAGCGGGGTTAATGGACGGTACCATACCGAGTGGGGGTAATGGACTGAACCACACCGAGCGGGGGGGTAATGGACTGTACCACACCGAGCAGGGTGAATGGACTGTACCATACCGAGCGGGGGTAATGGACTGTACCTTACGGGGTCGGGGTGAATGGACTGCACCATACCGAGCAGGGTGAATGGACTGTACCATACCGAGCGGGGTGAATGGACTGTACCATAGCGAGCGGGGTGAATGGACTGTACCATACCGAGCGGGGTGAATGGACTGTACCATACCGAGCGGGGTAATGGTCTGTACCATACCGAGCGGGGTAATGGTCTGTACCATACCGAGCGGGGTGAATGGACTGTACCATACCGAGCGGGGTGAATGGACTGTACCATACTGAGCGGGGTAATGGTCTGTACCATACCGAGCGGGGTGAATGGACTGTACCATACCGAGCGGGGTAATGGTCTGTACCATACCGAGCGGGGTAATGGACTGTACCATACCGAGCGGGGTGAATGGACTGTACCATACCGAGCGGGGTAATGGACTGTACCATACCGAGCGGGGGTGAATGGACTGTACCTTACAGAGCGGGGTTAATGGACTGTACCATACCGAGCGGGGGTGAATGGACTGTACCTTACGGAGCGGAGTTAATGGACTGTACCATACCGAGCGGGGGTAATGGACTGTACCACACCGAGCTGGGATGAATGGACTGTACCATACCGAGCGGGGGTAATGGACTGTACCATACCGAGCAGGTGTAATGGACTGTACCAGACCGAGCGGGGGGGGGTAATGGACTGTACCTTACGGAGCGGGGTGAATGGACTGTACCATACCGAGTGGGGGTGAATGGACTGTACCATACCGAGTGGGGGTAATGGACTGTACCATACCGAGCGAGGGTAATGGACTGTACCTTACGGAGCGGGGTTAATGGACTGTACCATTCTGAGCGGGGTGAATGGACTGTACCATACCGAGCGGGGGTTAATGGACCGTACCACACCGAGCGGGGTGAATGGACTGTACCATACCGAGGGGGTTAATGGACTGTACCTTACGAAGCGGGATGAATGGACTGTACCATACCGAGAGGGGAGAATGGACTGTACCATACCGAGCGGGGGGTAATAGACTGTACCATACCGAGCGGGGGTAATGGACTGTACCATACCGAGCGGGGTGAATGGACTGTACCATACCGAGCGGGGGTGAATGGACTGTACCTTACGGAGCGGAGTTAATCGACTGCACCACACCGAGCTGGGATGAATGGACTGTACCATACCGAGCGGGGGTAATGGACTGTACCTGACGGAGCGGGGGAAATGGACTGTACCATACCGAGCAGGTGTAATGGACTGTACCAGACCGAGCGGGGGGGGGTAATGGACTGTACCTTACGGAGCGGGGTGAATGGACTGTACCATACCGAGTGGGGGTGAATGGACTGTACCATACCGAGAGGGGTAATGGACTGTACCATACCGAGCGAGGGTAATGGACTGTACCTTACGGAGCGGGGTTAATGGACTGTACCATTCTGAGTGGGGTGAATGGACTGTACCATACCGAGCGGGGGGTAATGGACCGTACCACACCGAGCGGGGTGAATGGACTGTACCATACCGAGGGGGTTAATGGACTGTACCTTACGAAGCGGGATGAATGGACTGTACCATACCGAGCGGGGGGTAATAGACTGTACCATACCGAGCGGGGGTAATGGACTGTACCATACCGAGCGGGGTGAATGGACTGTACCATACCGAGCGGGGGTGAATGGACTGTACCTTACGGAGCGGAGTTAATCGACTGCACCACACCGAGCTGGGATGAATGGACTGTACCATACCGAGCGGGGGTAATGGACTGTACCTGACGGAGCGGGGGAAATGGACTGTACCATACCGAGCGGGGGTAATGGACTGTACCTGA
Source organism: Scyliorhinus torazame (assembly GCF_047496885.1). NCBI lineage: Eukaryota > Metazoa > Chordata > Chondrichthyes > Carcharhiniformes > Scyliorhinidae > Scyliorhinus > Scyliorhinus torazame. The sequence continues at coordinate 3,843 of NW_027308123.1, read as the reverse complement.
CGGAGCGGGGTGAATGGACTGTACCATACCGAGCGGGGGTGAATGGACTGTACCTTACGGAGCGGAGTTAATCGACTGCACCACACCGAGCTGGGATGAATGGACTGTACCAGACCGAGCGGGGGGGGTAATGGACTGTACCATACCGAGTGGGGGTGAATGGACTGTACCATACCGAGCGGGGGGTAATGGACTGTACCTTACGGAGCGGGGTGAATGGACTGTACCATACCGAGTGGGGGTGAATGGACTGTACCATACCGAGTGGGGGTAATGGACTGTACCATACCGAGCGAGGGTAATGGACTGTACCTTACGGAGCGGGGTTAATGGACTGTACCATTCTGAGCGGGGTGAATGGACTGTACCATACCGAGCGGGGTGTAATGGACCGTACCACACCGAGCTGGGTGAATGGACTGTACCATACCGAGGGGGTTAATGGACTGTACCTTACGAAGCGGAATGAATGGACTGTACCATACCGAGAGGTGAGAATGGACTGTACCATACCGAGCGGGGGGTAATGGACTGTACCATACCGAGCGGGGGGTAATGGACCGTACCGAGCGGGGTGAATGGACTGTACCATACCGAGGGGGTTAATGGACTGTACCTTACGAAGCGGGATGAATGGACTGTACCATACCGAGAGTGGAGAATGGACTGTACCAAACCGAGCGGGGGGTAATGGACTGTACCATACCGAGCGGGGGTAATGGACTGTACCATACTGAGCAGGGGATAATGGACTGTACCATACCGAGCGGGGTGAATAGACTGTACCATACCGAGCGGGATGAATGGACTGTACCTTACGGAGCGGGGTTAATGGACTGTTCCATACCGAGCGGGGTTAATGGACTGTACCATAGTGAGCGGGGTGAATGAACTGTACCATACAGAGCGGGGGTAATGGACTGTACCTTACCCAGCGGTGTGAATGGACTGTACCATACCCAGCGGGTGGAATGGACTGTACCATACCGAGCGGGGTGAATGGACTGTACCACACCGAGCGGGGTGAATGGACTGTACCATACCGAGCAGGGAGAATGGACTGTACCATACCGAGCGGGGTGAATGGACTGTACCATACCGAGCGGGGTGAATGGACTGTACCATACCTTGCGGGGTGAATGGACTGTACCATACTGAGTGGGGGGAATGGACTGTACCACACCGAACGGGGTGAATGGACTGTACCACACCGAGCGGGGTGAATGGACTGTACCACACCGTGAGGGGTGAATGGACTGTACCATACCGAGCGGGGAGAATGGACTGTACCATACCGAACGGGGTGAATGGACCTTACCACACCGAGCGGGGCGAATGGACTGTACCACACCGAGCGGGGTGAATGGACTGTACCATACCGAGCGGGGTGAATGGACTGTACCACACCGAGCGTGGTGAATGGACTTTACCACACCGAGCGGGGTGAATGGACTGTACCATACCAAGCAGATGAATGGACTGTACCATACCGAGAGGGGTGAATGGACTGTACCATACAGAGTGGGGTGAATGGACTGTAGCATACCGAGCGTGGTGAATGGACTGTACCATACCGAACGGGGTGAATGGACTGTACCACACCGAGCGGGGTGAATGGACTGTACCACACCGAGCGGGGTGAATGGACTGTACCATACCGAGCGGGGTGAATGGACTGTACCATACCGAGCGTGGTGAATGGACTGTACCACACCGAGCGTGGTGAATGGACTTTACCACACCGAGCGGGGTGAATGGACTGTACCATACCGAGCAGATGAATGGACTGTACCATACCGAGAGGGGTGAATGGACTGTACCATACAGAGCGGGGTGAATGGACTGTAGCATACCGAGCGTGGTGAATGGACTGTACCACACCGAGCGGGGAGAATGGACTGTACCACACCGAGCGGGGAGAATGGACTGTACCACACCGAGCGGGGTGAATGGACTGTACCATACCGAGCGGGGTGAATGGACTGTACCATACCGAGCGGGGTGAATGGACTGTACCATACCGAGCGGGGTGAATGGACTGTACCATGCCGAGCGGGGTGAATGGACTGTACCATACCGAGTGGGGTCAATGGACTGTACCACACCGAGCGGGGTGAATGGAGTGCACCATACCGAGCGGGGGTGAATGGACTGTACCTTACGGAGCGGGGGAAATGGACTGTACCATACCGAGCGGGGTGAATGGACTGTACCATACCGAGCGGGGTGAATGGACTGTACCATACCGAGAGGGGTGAATGGACTGTACCATACCGAACGGGGTGAATGGACTGTACCACACCGAGCGGGGTGAATGGACTGTACCATACCGAGCGGGGTGAATGGACTGTACCATACCGAGCGGGGGATAATGGACTGTACCATACCGAGCGGGGTGAATGGACTGTACCATACCAAGCAAGGGTAATGGACTGTACCACACAGAGCGGGGAGAATGGACTGTACCACACCGAGCGGGGAGAATGGACTGTACCACACCGAGCGGGGTGAATGGACTGTACCATACCGAGCGGGGTGAATGGACTGTACCATACCGAGCGGGGTGAATGGACTGTACCAGGCCGAGCGGGGTGAATGGACTGTACCATACCGAGCTGGGGTAATGGACTGTACCTTACGGAGCGCGATTAATGGACTGTACCATACTGAGCGGGGGTGAATGGACTGTACCGGAGTGGGGGGGTAATGGACTGTACCATACCGACAGGAGAGAATGGACTGTACCATACCGAGCGGGGGATAATGGACTGTACCATACCGAGCGGGGTTAATGGACTGTACCTTACGAAGCGGGGTGAATGGACTGTACCATACCGAGCGGGGTGAATGGACTGTACCATACCGAGAGGGGACAATGGACTGTACCATACCGAGCGGTGGGGTAATGGACTGGACCATACCGAGCGGGGGTAATAGACTGTACCATACCGAGTGGGGGGTAATGGACTTTACCATACCGAGCGGGGTTCATGGACTGTACCATACCGAGCGGGGTGAATGGAGTGCACCATACCGAGCGGGGGGTAATGGACTGTACCTTACGGAGCGGGGGAAATGGACTGTACCATACCGAGCGGGGGGGGGGGGGGGGGGTTTAATGGACTGTACCTTACGGAGCGGGGTGAATGGACTGTACCATACCGAGTGGGGGTAATGGACTGTACCATACCAAGCGAGGGTAATGGACTCTACCACACCGAGCGGGAGAATGGACTGTACCACACCGAGCGGGGAGAATGGACTGTACCACACCGAGCGGGGAGAATGGACTGTACCACACCGAGCGGTGTGAATGGACTGTACCATACCTAGCGGGGTGAATGGACTGTACCATACCTAGCGGGGTGAATGGACTGTACCATGCCGAGCGGGGTGAATGGACTGTACCATACCGAGCTGGGGTAATGGACTGTACCTTACGGAGCGCGGTTAATGGACTGTACCATACTGAGCGGGGTGAATGGACTGTACCGGGGGGGGGGGGGGGGGGTAATGGACTGTACCATACCGACAGGGGAGAATGGACTGTACCATACCGAGCGGGGGGTAATGGACTGTACCATACTGAGCGGGGTTAATGGACTGTACCTTACGAAGCGGGGTGAATGGACTGTACCATACCGAGAGGGGACAATGGACTGTACCATACCGAGCGGTGGGGTAATGGACTGTACCATACTGAGCGGGGGGTAATAGACTGTACCATACCGAGCGGGGGGTAATGGACTGTACCATACCGAGCGGGGTGACTGGACTGTACCTTACGGAGCGGGGTTAATGGACTGTACCATACCGAGCGGGGTTCATGGACTGTACCATACT